>NW_026047151.1:914697-1219597 GCF_023864275.1 Schistocerca cancellata
TTAAAGGATAACATAGGTTTGTGCCACTGTAAACGTTCTGGTAATCCTTAGTGACTGCTGATATGGTACAGTCTTTAAGGTGCTGAACTCTCATAGGAAAGGAGGCAAATTCAGTTCCCCCTGATTTCCCTAAATAATTTAAGACGAATGCTGGAATGGTTCCCTTCCAAACGACACGTCTAATTTCCTGCTCTATCCTTGTGAAATCCTAGCGATTGCTCTGGTTCTAATGACCTCGTCGTCGACGGTACGCTAACCTATTTTTCCTTCCTTCGTCTGGACATCAGCAGTCACGAATGCAAAAAGTTCATGGAAATAGCTGCAAGTCCACAAGCTAAAACGTTGCTATGACCACAGTTTGTTACACTTTATAGTTATGTGCTTATTATGTAATGTTGAAACCGGTTAAGAGAGTAAATATTTCTCCAAAAAGAAAGAAATAGAAATGATGGTTTTCAATAAATTTTGCGATTATGCCTCCAAGGCAAGAAAAATATTGTTTTATATTTATTTAAAATTAAAGCAGTTGCAGCCTACGATTGCAAAAATGAAATCTTTTGACCTAGTTTTCGGCACTGCTATGAGTGCCTTCATCAGAAGTAAAGCACTCAAACTGGCATGTCACGTATAAAAGTAAATATCAAGCCATGAAAATTTAGTGACAAAATTTTTAAAATAGAATACTTAGAAGGCGAGTCACTATGGTCTGCTCACATGTGTCGAGCTACGATATCATCAGACTTCTTTTTTCGAACCGAGAGCTGCAATTGCTTCAGTTTTATTTTGTAGACGGTCGCTAACCACGCACCCATGTTCAAAAATTTATTTATTTTTATTTCACTGACGTTGGAACTTTATACAACCTAAATTTTACTTGAAATTTCATTAAATCCGTTAACTACGAGCTCTATCCAGAAAGTAAGGAACGACCGGTCACGAAATGGAAACTTTAGCAAATCCTCGTCGCCAGTTTTGTAAAGGCCTCGTCGCTACTGCTGTGGAGGTCTAGTTGCCACTGTTGTTACGGTCGGCCGAGTTTGTGAGTTCGTGAAACGGCTTCTGGTGCAGTACACCGCTAAAACAATTTCTCTCTGCCACTACGACATAGCTATGCCTCAGAGTCAAGTAACAGGATAGGAGAACGAAGGTTCTACGCCACTCCAAAAAATTTGTAACAAAGTCACACAAATGAGTTAAAAAGACTTACATATCTTTGTGACTTGTTCAACAATGAAGTCTGCAACACTGCATGTAATACAACACAAAAAAGCCCTCAATGGCTAACTGTGAATAATCGTACGTAAACATCACAGTGCATAGCAAATGCAATTTACAACAACTGTCTGTTCACTTCTAAGAGCTCACTAAACGACGTTCCGTGTCTAAGTAAGTCCTGCACGATGATCTATAACCAAGTGAGCGAGAGCTGCTCTTCTCTCTTCCGAGAAGGCTTCTGTCCGTTGGCATCCAGTCATTGGCGGACTGTGTTCAGTCGGCAGCTGGATGAGGAGAGGTCTATATCTTCATCCTCAGCGCCACATGGTGTGCTGCTGCGCAAGTAGCGAGTCTCTATGTCACTGACACCAGCATGCATCTTTGTGCGTGTGGTGCTCATGCCCTGGCTGTGTCCTGTACGGACGAACAGCAAAAATCACAGTGAAAATCATAATTGTTTGATTTGCAACCTTCGCTACACATTCCAGCCACTTCTCTACATAGTCACCGCTCCTTCTTACAAGGGGAGGCCACAACGTTTGGAACGCGGATTTACTGCAAACTTCGTACACTAGTAGTACTCCACGAGGACAACAAAACGTGTAAGCTGTAGCGCGTACTTCTCAAGCGTTATTGAGGAAATCGCAAGATAATTTCGGTCCTCCAATATGTACCTGTGCGTGGTCATTTCTACCATGAAGCGGTGACAGCCGTGTGGTTAGACCTCAAGCCCCGTAATCGCTGGATCGATGGATCGAGTCCCGTTCGTCAGTATTTTTTTTTATTTCTAACACAGTCATTTTCGTTACTACTTATATTACAACTGATATAATGGGAAAAATACGTGTAATCGGATGAACGTTTATTAAATTTAAAATGTTATTTGGCAGTCTACAAATTTTTTATTATCACAAATAATATAATATTCATAACTATCGACTAGTAAACGACCAAACGCATAAACTGATACTGAAAATATATGCTTGTCCGTGATATATATTCGTGATAGACGGTAGTCCAACTGCGCTTCCCCACAATTTTCTACGCTAGACTGCAGCTCGTTGTCTGTTGCAAAATGTTGTCATCACAGCCAGTGGTTCACTTGAGCAGAGATGAAAATCAGAGGGAACAAGTCCGGACCGTATGGTGATTGATGAAAGACTTTCCTTCGAAAACGCTGCAGGAGTGTCTTCATTGCTTCTGCAGTATGCTGCCGAGAATTGTCATGAAGAAGGAACTGCCTGGCAGTTATGATATGTGGGGTTGCATGATATCAGTCGAAATCTCTCGGCAGGCACCCACAGTTGGTGGAAGACCCGATTTTCTAGGCATATTTACGCTCTCACTATGCGCTGAAAACGGAGAAGAACGAAGTGATGCTATCTTCGGGCATACTGCTCAACACATTCGTGCTACATTTCATCGGATTTTGACTCTGATTTTCATTTCAGACTGATCGCTCCTTGCTTCTGAATATCCCTCGTATAAAGTAGTAAAACGCTAGGGAACCCGTTTCTAGAGCCATACCGAAAGTAAAGCAGACAAATAAGCAAATGAAACTATATTATCGGGACGCTAGTGAAAAACTGGCATGGTGATACAATCTACTTTGTCTGTTTGGTAAAATCTGTCACAGTAAGAGATTTGCAACTGTCGAGGGAGGCCACAAATTTTGCATTTCCGTGAGTTAAGATAATACTCTGAGTGTGTGCTGTTCTGTTTCAACGCTAGCATCTACAGCCAGTGGCGAGCTGCTAATGAATATGCAGCTTCCCGCACGCGACACTTAAACAGTAGGGCACAACACAAAACGCTTCCCGCTGTTACCAGCAACACACGCATTCGAATGTTGCCCAGATGGAGTTTTACAAGACCACCCTAACAGCGAGATACGAGCAGACAGTGCCACATACAAACTAAGCCACACATTTTCGCCAGCGTTGCTCTACTAACGGAAGTATCCGCACCATTTTCGCAAGCCACCTGCATGTGTCTAATGCAACGTAGCGCTGCGGATTTCCAGGGCGCCTCTTTCTATGCAAATAGAACCATTGCGAATAAATGCGGATTTCTATGTGTTTCTATTTTCCGAAGCGCTAGCCATACACTTTGGTTCGTATACACTAATTAAAATGAAAGTAACGTGGAAAAACGTGTAATGAAAATCCACATAAGCAAATGAGGATTGGACTAAAATTAGAGAATGTTATGTAGACGAAAATAATCCCAGTCCGTAACAGCAGAGAACGTGCAGAAATTTTCCTAATTCGGTGGTGAATTAAGGAATGTTAATTTCGTTCAATGAATGCACGCTGGACAAACAAATTCTAATTTGTCACCAGAAATGAAGTCTTCACATACATGACATCCCTTCCCACACATGGCATATTTCAAACTGTTGTCCATATATAACTTCGTTACTTTCTTCGTCTGTGCGTATTTACTACAACCAATATCATCTTCCTGCGCATTGCAGTGGTTCAGCTTCACGTATCCCTTCATACATATGACGTATTTGAAATTGTTCTCGACTATGTCAGTTTCTTCACCTGTGCACATTTCCTACAATATTACCTGTGTTTAAAATTTCACTCCTTACCTTCCTGTTAAGTTTCATCTCGCCACGCTATCCATTGGCAAAATACTGCCTAAGTATCATCAAGTATTTATCGATATGTACCTTACCCTTCACAAAAAGGTTTCCTCTAAAGTCTCTCCTCATCTTCTCGCATCCTATTTTTGCTGTCCACTTATCCTTTGCATTTCTTTGTTTGCATTTCTCGGTCAATACTTCATAAAAATGTGGTATTTATTTTTATCTATTTTTTTTTCTTCAGGAACAGATTCCTCAGCCGCTATGCAGTTTCTCTTTCTTCCAATTTTTTGTGTAACACGACACGCTGACTAGCAAAATTCCTTCATTAAATATGTTCAGTCGTTCGTAGTTTGATGTTGTGTAACTCTAGTTTATGTATTTTTATACTCAAACGGAATGCTATGTAAAGCATCTGTTTATCTATAACGAAATGTAGCATTAGTGGGTGTTACATGAATCTTAGCCAGTCATGTATGAACTAATGAACCACTAGAGTTGAAACTTTCCGGGGAAGTTGTTAATACGTCAATTTCTCATATGGTATGTTGCTATTTTGGTTCTTTTCGCCGTTCCTACATGTACAACTACATACATATTCCACAAGGCACCATTCGGTTCTTGGCGGAGGATACGTTATACCATATTCCTGTCCCACTCGCAAATGGAGTTAGGCAAAAACGACTATATACATATACCTCTGCGTACACGAAAATTAAAGAGACCTTTGGAGAAAGGAGAACCACTTGCATGAATATCAAGAGCTTTGATTGAAACCCAGTTCTAAGCAAAGAAGGGAAAGCAGGAAGAGGGTCTATACAAAGGCGATGTACTTCAGGACAATATTATGAAAATGGAAGCGGATGTAGATGAAGATGAAATTGGAGATACGATACTGCGCGAAGGATTTGACAGAGCACTGAAAGACCTGAGTCGAAACAAGACCCCCGGAGTAGACAACATTCCATTAGAACCACTGACAGCCTTGGCAGAGCCAGTCCTGAGAAAACTCTACCATCTAGTGAGCAAGATGTATGAGACAGGCGAAATACCCTCAGACTTCAAGAAGAAAATAATAATTCCAATCCCAAAGAAAGCAGGTGTTGACAGATGTGAAAATTACCGAACTATCGGTTTAATAAGTCACAGCTGCAAAAGACTAACGCGAATTCTTTACAGACGAATGGGAAAACTAATAGAAGCCGAACTCGGGGAAGAAAAGTTTGGATTCCGTAGAAATGTTGGAACACGGGAGGCAATACTGACCCTACGACTTACCTTAGAAGAAAGATTACGGAAAGGGAAACCTACGTTTCTAGCATTTGTAGACTTATAGAAAGCTTTTGACAATGTTGATTGGAATACTCTCTTACAAATTCTGAAGGTGGCAGGGGTAAAATACAGGGAGCGAAAGGCTATTTACAATTTTTACAGAAAGCAGATGGCAGTTATAAGAGTCGAGGGGTATGAAAGGGAAGCAGTGATTGGGAATGGAGTGAGACAGGGTTGTAGCCTATTCCCGATGTTATTCAATCTGTATACTGAGCAAGCAGTAAAGGAAACAAAAGAAAAGTTCGGAGTAGGCATTAAAAGCCATGAGGAAGAAATAGAAACTTTGAGGTTCGCCGATGACATTGTAATTCTGTCAGAGACAACAAAGGACTTGGAAGAGCAGTTGAACGGGATGGACAGTGTCTTGAAAGGAGGGTATAAGATGAACATGAACAAAAGCAAAACGAGGATAATGGAATGTAGTCGAATTAAATCGGGTGATGCTGAGGGAATTAGATTAGGAAATGAGACACCTAAAGTAGTAAAGGAGTTTTACTATTTGGGGAGCAAAATAACTGATGATGGTCGAAGTAGAGAGGATATAAAACGTAGACTGGCAATGGCAAGGAAAGCGTTTCTGAAGAAGAGAAATTTGTTAACATCGAGTATAGATTTAAGTGTCAGGAAGTCGTTTCTGAAAGTATTTGTATGGAGTCTAGCCATGTATGGAAGTGAAACATGGACGCTAAATAGTTTGGACAAGATGAGAATAGAAACTTTCGAAATGTGGTGCTACAGAAGAATCCTGAAGATAAGATGGGTAGATCACATAACTAATGAGGAGGTATTGAATATAGTTGGGGAGAAGAGGTGTTTGTGGCACAACTTGACAAGAAGAAGGGATCGGTTGGTAGGAAATGTTCTGAGGCATCAATGGATCACAAATTTAGCATTGGAGGGCGTCGTGGAGGGTAAAAATCGTAGAGGAGACCACGAGATGAATACACTAAGCAGATTCAGGAGGATGTAGGTTGCAGCAGCTACTGGGAGATGAAGAAGCTTGCACAGGATAGAGTAGCATGGAGAGCTGCATCAAACCAGTCTCAGTACTGAAGACCACAACAACAACAACAACACATGCCTCCACATAAGCCCTAATTTCTTTTATGTTGTGTTCGTGTTCCTTATGCGAAAAGTACATTGGCAGCAGTAGCATCGTTCTGCGGCCGATTCTCTAAATTTTTTCAACAACGTTCCTCGAAAAGACCCTTGCCTTCCAGTCAATGATTTCCATTTCAGTTACCGAAGCGTTTCCGGAATACTCTCGTGTTGATCGTAACTACCGGTAACAAATCTGGCTACCCGCCTCTGAATTGCTTCGATGTCTTCCTATAATCCGACCTGGTAGTGATCTCAAACACTAGAGCAGTACTTAACAGAAGGTCACACTAGTGTTCTATATGCTGTCTCCTTTACAGATGAACCACACTTTCCTAAAATTCTCCAAATAAATCTAAGCCGACCATTCTCTTTCCCCTCAAAAATGGTCACTTACTTGTCGCTATGCAACGTTACTCCCAGATATGTGATCGACCTAACAGTATCGAGTAGCACATTCGTAATCCCGTATTAGAACATTACTGGATTGTTTTTCCCACTCATCTGCACTGACTTACACTTTTTTTTCTTTTTTTTTTTTTTTACATCTACAACTACTTGCCTTACATCACACCAACTAGAAATTTTGTCTAAGACATCTTGTACTCTTCTTCAGTCAGTCAACGATTATACTTTTCCGTACATTACAGCATCATCATCATCATCAAACAGCCGCGGATTGCTGCCCACCCTGTCTGCCAGGTAATTTATGTACTAGAAAATAATAGCGATCCTATCACACTTTCCTATCACATTGTCTCTGATCAACACTCGCCGTCAAGGACAACGTACTGGATCCCGTTACTTTAGAAATTTTCGAACCACTCATATCTGGGAAACTATTTCGTAATTTCCCACCTTCGTTTACAGTCTTCACTGGGGCACCTTATGAAATGCTTTTCAGAACTCTAGGAATATGTAAACCGTCTGTTGCCCTTCATCCGTATTATGCAGGATATCGTGTGAGAAAAGGGTTAGCTGGGTTTTGCTCGAGCGATGCCTACTAAAACCATGCTGATTTGGGGCCGTACCTTATCGCTCTCAAAGAACTTCATAATATTCCAAATGAAAATATGTTCAAGAATTCTGCACGAAACCGATGTGAAGGACATTGGTCTGTAATTCTGCGGGTCAGTTCTTTTATTTTTCTTCTTATGTAGAAGAGTCATATGCACTTTTTTCCAGAAGCTTGGAATTTTGGCCCGTGCAAGAGATTCGTGATAAATGCAAGCTGAGTAAGGAACCAATTTGTTGGGTATTCATTAGATATCTGAACTGAGATTCTATACGGACGTGATGACTTATTTGTTTTCAACTGTTTCAATTGGTGTTCTGTACCAGGGATGCCCTCTAATATGTCTTCCATACGGGAGTCGGTGCAGTATACATACAATGGTATGTTTGTACGGTCCTCCTGTGTGAACGATTTCCGAAACGCGCAATTTAAAACTTCAACTTTCCCTTTGCTGTCTTCTGTTCCCATGCCATATTGGTGAACGAGTGAATGCATGGAAGCCGTCGACCCGAGGACCTGAGTTTTTCGTGTTCTTAGCTAGATCCTTTGCTGTGGTACGACGTTAGTAGTTGTTATATGCTTGTGTATCGATCTTTTTACAGATGAAAGAATCTCTAATAATTTTTGCCTATCGTCATTTGCGCGTTCTCTTTAGACCAGAGAATGGAATAGTTTACAACACGTTTAAACTTTGACCATAATTCCCCTGCTTCCATCATCCTGGAACTAAATGCTGCCCATTCACTGTCTAAGTGAAATGTTACCAACTGTTTATCTGATCCTTCCAGCAAAAGTAATCTCCTAGCCTACTTGATTAATTTGTGAAGTTTAGTGGTCTTCGTCGTCATTATGACCTTGAGATCTTTAACCCTGTCTCTATACGGACACCATCGATAAGATCAGGCCTGATTGTAGCTACAAGATCTAAAATACTTCCACTGCGTGTGCGCTATCGAACTAACTGTTCAAGGCAGTTTTCGAAAAGCGGGTTCAAAAGTGCTTCTCACCGTTGTCTTCCCGTGTTACCTGCAGTGAATCTATAGGCGTCCCAATCTATTAATCGTAGGTTAAAGGAGCCTCCAACTAATACTGCATGAGTTGGCTGTTTCCGCACCACTGAGCGTACGCTTTCTTTGAACGACTTACACTGTCACGCTGGAATCGGGTAGCCGGTGAAAACGTCCAACTGTTAACGTGATTTCACAGAGACCTGTTACACTGTACGACTTCACAGTCACACTCAAAATCGGCCTAATTACAGACAATATTTTGGTCGACTGCAATGAACATTAACCCTCCTACTGCGTCTAATCTGTCTTTCCGATATAGGTTCGATGCCTCGCTAAGTATTTCAGAGCTCTTTGTTCGGAGTTTCAGCGAGTTCTAGGTCCCAAGACTAAATTAAGCGTGACAAATTTTCCGGAGAACTTTGTTACGAATAGTTCCACAGTTTACTGACATAATTTTGACAGTCGAAGTGCGTTTACTGTGAACGCGGTCTGATTTCGCTATCTGCGTGTTGATTACCGAGTGTTGGTCAGAGTACCTCAAACTACTGGTTAGCGTAAAAAGACCCATGTGCACCCTCCACAAGTACTCTGTTACCCGAGTAGCTGCTTCCTTTGTCTAGGATATCCCTGACCTATCGAGGGGAGTAATACAACTCGTCACCTAATAACGCAGCTCCAGAAATCTGTAGCCAAGACCGTCACAGAGTTGACGAAACCTTTGGTTGAGACCCTCCACTCGGCTCCAGACCAAAGAACCCCTATTATTTCTGGGAACAATGCTGCAAATTGCGAGCTCTGCTCATACCCTGTGTGCGAAGTCATCAGCATTCGCCACTGCCCCAGCGTCCCATATGAATGGCGGATGATATCAGAAACCAAGCAGCAGGCATCATTGATGCCGACATGAGCCACAACTTACAGACGACTGCATCCTGAACGTTGGATTGCCGCAGGCAAGGCCTTCAACACATCTAGAATGACCTCCCCCCCCCCCCCCACCCCTTCACCGTAGACATACTGAGCGCACATTGATATTCTTTCTGGCCCTGAACTATATTTCGCTAAACGGTTGTATAACGCGCCTAACGGACGCCTTCCCACGTGTGCCTACTCGGACACTGCTGAAGGAGCAGCCACCTGTCGACTCACAAGATGAATGAATGGCCGACGCCTGACGACCAACCTCCACATTGGTCCTCCACCTCGAGCAACCCAAACATGTTACCAACGTTCGGTCAGCCTGCAGTGTGGGCGGACGAACCCACCACCCCCTCTCCCCCTCCCTCGTGTAGTCCACCGGAAGGTGCCTCGGTAGTAGAGCACGTCGGCGAGACAAGCAACATGTGAAATGCCCCACGCAGCGCTTCAGATGCTCCGTCAGCGCTACAGCCTGAGGCAGCATCCTGAAGGTTGTTGTTGTTGTGGTCTTCAGTCCTGAGACTGGTTTGATGCAGCTCTCCATGCTACTCTATCCTGTGCAAGCTTCTTCATCTCCCAGTACCTACTGCGACCTACATCCTTCTGAATCTGCTTAGTGTATTCATCTCTTGGTCTCCCCCTACGATTTTTACCCTCCACGCTGCCCTCCAATACTAAATTGGTGATCCCTTGATGTCTCAGAACATGTCCTACCAACCGATCCCTTCTTCTGGTCAAGTTGTGCCACAAACTTCTCTTCTCCCCAATCCTATTCAATACTTCCTCATTAGTTATGTGATCTACCCATCTAATCTTCAGCATTCTTCTGTAGCACCACATTTCGAAGGCTTCTATTCTCTTCTTGTCCAAACTATTTATCGTCCATGTTTCACTTCCATACACGGCTACACTCCATACAAATACTTTCAGAAACGACTTCCTGACACTTAAATCTATACTCGATGTTAACAAATTTCTCTTCTTCAGAAACGCTTTCCTTGCCATTGCCAGTCTACATTTTATATCCTCACTACTTCGACCATCATCAGTTATCTTGCTCCCCGAATAGTAAAACTCCTTTACTACTTTAAGTGTCTCATTTCCTAATCTAATACCCTCAACATCACCCGACTTAATTCGACTACATTCCATTATCCTCGTTTTGCTTTTGTTGATGTTCATCTTATATCCTCCCTTCAAGACACCATCCATTCCATTCAACTGCTCTTCCAAGTCCTTTGCTGTCTCTGACAGAATTACAATGTCATCGGCGAACCTCAAAGTTGTTATTTCTTCTCCATGGATTTTAATACCTACTCCGAATTTTTCTTTTGTTTCCTTTACTGCTTGCTCAATATACAGATTGAATAACATCGGGGAGAGGCTACAACCCTGTCTTACTCCCTACCCAACCACTGCTTCCCTTTCATGTCCCTCGACTCTTATAACTGCCACCTGGTTTCTGTACAAATAGTAAATAGACTTTCGCTCCCTGTATTTTACCCCTGCCACCTTCAGAATTTGAAAGAGAGTATTCCAGTCAACATTGTCAAAAGCTTTCTCTAAGTCTACAAATGCTAGAAACGTAGGTTTTCCTTTCCTTAATCTATCTTCTAAGATAAGTCGTAAGGTCAGTATTGCCTCACTTGTTCCAACATTTCTGCGGAATCGAAACTGATCTTCCCCGAGGTCGGCTTCTACTAGTTTTTCCATTCCTCTGTAAAGAATTTGTGTTAGTATTTTGCAGCTATGGCTTATGAAACTGATTGTTCGATAATTTTCACATCTGTCAACACCTGCTTTCCTTGGGATTGGAATAATTATATTCTTCTTGAAGTCTGAGGGTATTTCGCCTGTCTCATACATCTTGCTCACCAGATGGTAGAGTTTTGTCAGGACTGGCTCTCCCAAGGCCGTCAGTAGTTCCAATGAAATGTTGTCTACTCTGGGGGCCTTGTTTCGACTCAGGTCTTTCAGTGCTCTGTCAAACTCTGCACGCAGTATCGTATCTCCCATTTCATCTTCATCTACATCCTCTTCCATTTCCATAATATTGTCCTCAAATACATCGCCCTTGTATAGAACCTCTATATACTCCTTCCACCTTTCTGTTTTCCCTTCTTTGCTTAGAACTGGGTTTCTATCTGAGCTCTTGATGTTCATACATGTGGTTCTCTTATCTCCAAAGGTCTCTTTAATTTTCCTGTAGGCAGTATCGATCTTACCCCTAGTGAGATAAGCCTCTACATCCTTACATTTGTCCTCTAGCCATCCCTGCTTAGCCATTTTGCACTTCCTGTCGATCTCATTTTTGAGACGTTTGTATTCCTTTTTTCCTGCTTCATTTACTGCATTTTTAAATTTTCTCCTTTCATAAATTAAATTCAATATTTCTTCTGTTACCCAAGGATTTCCACTAGCCCTCGTTTTTTTACCTACTTGATCCTCTGCTGCCTTCACTACTTCATCCCTCAAAGTTACCCATTCTTCTTCTACGATATTTCTTTCCCCAATTCCTGTCAATTGTTCCCTTATGCTCCCCCTGAAACTCTCTACAACCTCTGGTTCTTTCAGTTTATCCAGCTCCCCTCTCCTTAAATTCCCACCTTTTTGCAGTTTCTTCAGTTTTAATCTACAGGTCATAACCAATAGATTGTGGTCAGAGTCCACATCTGCCCCTGGAAATGTCTTACAATTTAAAACCTGGTTCCTTAATCTCTGTCTTACCATTATATAACCTATCTGATACCTTTTAGTATCTCCAGGGCTCTTCCATGTATACAACCTTCTATCATGATTCTTAAACCAAGTGGTAGCTACGATTAGGTTGTGCTCTGTGCAAAATTCTACCAGGCGGCTTCCTCTTTCATTTCTTAGCCCCAATCCATATTCACCTACTACGTTCCCTTCTCTCCCTTTTCCTACACTCGAATTCCAGTCACCCATGACTATTAAATTTTCGTCTCCCTTCACTATCTGAATAATTTCTTTTATTTCATCATACATTTCTTCAATTCCTTCGTCATCTGCAGAGCTAGTTGGCATATAAACTTGTACTACTGTAGTAGGTGTGGGCGTCGTATCTACTCTTGGCCACAATAATGCGTTCACTATGCTGTTTGTAGTAGCTTACCCGCATTCCTATTTTCCTATTCATTATTAAACCTACTCCTGCATTACCCCTATTTGACTTTGTGTTTATAACCCTGTAGTCACCTAACCAGAAGTCTTGTTCCTCCTGCCACCGAACTTCACTAATTCCCACTATATCTAACTTTAACCTATCCATTTCCCTTTTTAAATTTTCTAACCTACCTGCCCGATTAAGGGATCTGACATTCCACGCTCCGATCCGTAGAACGCCAGTTTTCTTTCTCCTGGTAATGACATCCTCTTGAGTAGTCCCCGCCCGGTGATCCGAATGGGGGACTATTTTACCTCCGGAATATTTTACCCAAGAGGACGCCATCATCATTTAATCATACAGTAAAGCTGCATGCCCTCGGGAAAAATTACGGCCGTAGTTTCCCCTTGCTTTCAGCCGTTCGCAGTACCAGCACAGCAGGGCCGTTTTGGTTATTATTACAAGGCCAGATCAGTCAATCATCCAGACTGTTGCCCTTGCAACTACTGAAAAGGCTGCTGCCCCTCTTCAGGAACCACACGTTTGTCTGGCCTCTCAGCAGATACCCCTCCATTGTGGTTGTACCTACGGTACGGCTATCTGTATCGCTGAGGCACGCAAGCCTCCCCACCAACGGCAAGGTCCATGGTTCATGGGGGGCTGACCATTAACAGAATCGCATCCACTTCTTCGTGAACTGCGTTCAGCTCCTCCAGTCTCCGCACATAACATCCACACACCCTTTCCGTCCCAGGACTACTACGAAAACAGAGAAAAAACTAAATACGTGACTTTCTGCTCTGCATATGTTTACTAGGCGACAGTTGGAACCTGACAGACTGGGCTGGGCCGGCCGGAGTGGCCGTGCGGTTCTAGGCGCTATAGTCTGGAGCCGAGCGACCGCTACGATCGCAGGTTCGAATCCTGCCTCGGGCATGGATCTGTGTGATGTCCTTAGGTTAGTTATGTTTACGTAGTTCTAGGTTGTACACGACTGTTAACTCGCATAGTGCTCATAGCCATTTGAACCAGCCAGACTTGGCTGAACCGAATGGCTGCTGGCTCTTCAAAACGAACAATTCAATAAAAACTGCGCTACAGATTGCCTGAATTTGCAGTATGAAGTGCCAAAAGGCGAGCTTACACCTCTTGAATTTGAAACACGCACGGAATTCTATATACAATTAAGAGAACACAGAAAAAACTAAATACATATCTTGCTTCTCTGCAGGTGCGTAGAAGGTCATTTATATGACGTCAGTACATACTTTCGAAAAAGTAAGCACTGCACACTGCAGAGTCATCATGTACGAACTCAAATTCCGCAGGTGGCATTCTACTGATTGTGTTGGTCTCAATATTTTCGCAGTCGATGCTTGGATTTGGCTGTCTGAAATCCAAAATGTTTCAAAAATCTTCATCCGATTTCACAAGAATTCTGCATGATGAAGATAGAAGCGAATTTTAGCTTGTGTGTAGTGGTATAATTGTTTTATTCTCAAAAGAAGTATCCAATTTCACAAGGATATATATTTTACATGCATGCAAATATAACCTTGGGATATGTTTTAGGATTAATTTTTGTATCCCATAATCATTTGCAATTCACAAATAGTCACTGTAGCAGTAACACGAGTCGAACAACACACGCAACTAATTATTCCCATGGGGAACTACAACAAATACTTTATTTGTAACACGAAAAATGTATGTAGTTCACAAATAAATGTCCGCAGGGAAGCTATTTTGGAGTACTCTGGATTAATCATTTTTTAATACTCTGTGCCTCTCTCTTAGCCCCATTCTTTCTGAGCTTTCTTCCATTGTTTCCTCGGCGATTTAGATCGTTCGTTTTTGATTCTGACTTGGAACCTCTCTTTCTTGTCTTTGGTTACTTTTTATTTATCGCAAAGCTATCTCTGAGCATGTTTTCTGTGATTTGGAATTACGTTAAGTACTTTTCCCTTTCCTTGAAACAAATTGGTTTTTTGTGGAAGTAGTCAAAAAAATTTGGATAGGTATATTTGGGAATGCAGGCTTTCTCGGCGAAGCTCAATGATAAAATCTTCTCGGGTTGAGAGCCGAGTCAATGCGTTGGTCTCCAGCTGCTTGATTTTGTAGTTCGAGGATCCGTTCTTTGGCTTCTTCTCATGTCTCAGCAAGTAGTGTCATATGATCTGCAAAAGATAGGCAGATCACTTCGATGCCATTATTTTTTGTTCTTAGTTGGATTCCGTAATGGATCTTCGAGTTTCACTCTCTGATTTCTTAGGCGCAGTGACGTAGCAATGCAGCAGTCAGTTTTGTTGTCGTATAGAGCTTTTATCTTAAAAGGATCAGGGAGCTCTCCGCTGATTTGTGGTTTTATTGTCTATTTTTAGTTCCTTTAGTACAGAAATGGGCGTTTCCCTATAAATTGAGTCATATGCCTTTTGAAGTCAATGACATGGATATATTATTATTTTCCTCTTGATTTTTAGTAGGCCATGAGATTGTCGAGGCTTAGAAAGATCTTTCTGCCCCAGAAACCGCTGGCTTTTTGATGGACTGGTTGGAGTGCTGTTCTGTATAGTGAACCTATAGAGGATACCTTGTATGTTACGTCTAGTAGTGAGTTCTCTCTGTGGTTGTTAGAGTCTTTTGTTGACCCTGTCATCAGGAGTTTTCCATTCATCTTTTATCTTTCATACACATAAATTTATTCAAAGATGTTTTGGAGATCCTCTGTGGTACTTTTGTTGACATTTTTGTAAAGTTCAGTAGTGATTTGGTTTCTCCCAAAGCCTTAATGTGTTTGAGACTCAGTATAATTGCTAGTAATGCCTCGATGGTTGGTGATTCTGAGTTAGAGTTGGTTGCTGTTGAGGCGCTGAAGTCCATTGTTTCCATTCGTTCCTCAGTGTTGGCAACGTTTCTGGACTATTCTGCTTTGCGGCTATCACTCTTGTTTTAGAAACTATTTCCAGTTTTACCTTGGAGTTTCTATCTCCATTCATGAAACACATATAGCGACATCGTTCGGGGCTTTGTGAAACGTTGTTTGTAAATTCTGCTGCAAACCATACTAGCTAGCTGTTATGGGCCGGGGGAGTGGAGAAGGAGCCTTCCTTCTGGCAATAGGTACTGTGTGTGTCAAGAACTAGAACACACCAATGATTATTAATATAAGCAACAAACTAGTTGTTCCTTCGAATCGCAGAATTTCTACTAGTATTCCGTCAAATCAGTAGAATGGAGATATTAAGCGGCTTGTGGTCACACCTCACTTCATGTATAGCTAGGGAACTTATTTTCTGATCTAGGTGCAGAGCACTGTTAGAAATTTCAGCCCCCTCCTCCCGCTTCCCCTCCCCTCCCCCCTCACCCTCTGGGATGTGCTCTTTATCAGTAGGACACGCAGGCAGGACACGAGCGAGGAACCAGTTTTTCTGTAATGAACTAGTTAATTTGGATAATTTTGGGATTACCACAGCTAAAATAGTTACTCGCGACTGCTTGACAGTTCATACAGCAAACAGTTTTTTTTAAAAAAATCACATGTGTTAAAACTATTAATATGAAACTGACTGAAATATCCACTGGTCCGCTGTATTTGTTCAGATCACTTATAAACCTACACAATCGGTTTCGCAACTTTTAAGTTGCTATGTCATAGGCTACAGAATGCTGCAGAGTAAAAGTTGACGTGGCTAAGTAAAGTTTTCAGCCCTCCTCGTTTGATAAAAAACCATCGTCAATGGATAAAAAGACCATCGTAAATGATGAATGTCGTGTCTTTGTTAAGCTGCGATCTGTACTCTTTCCGATTAAAATATGAATGAATTTTCTCTTAATAAGATTACTGATGGGTGATCTGATTTAATGATTAAAAACCACTCAAAAGCCAAGATCGCCCAAAATATTTTTTATTCAAGACAACGGTTCAGCAGTCTTAGCTCTCATCTTCAGGTCGTAAACATTTTTTTTCTAGTAAACATGTCTCATTTTAAACTGACCTCATGCACAAGATGTGAAATGGATAAAACTCAGCACATCATATACGTCTTTTATTGCTAAAATATTTAAAAACACACAGCATCTTGTCCAAAAGACCATGTCTATATACAAATTGCTCACAGATGCTTGTTACATGATACAAATACATACATAATAGAACATCTGTTTACGTATGCTGGACACATACTAATGAGTTCAAATCCATTAAAAATTTTTGTAAGACCTGAAGATGACACTTAAGAATGTTGAAACGGGTTCGTGCGATCTTTCCTTTTGAATGGTTTTTAACAGTTAAAACAGATCGCCCTTCAGTATTCTCACAGTGCGGAGATTCAACCATATTTTAATCTGAGAGTGTGAGCAGTCACACAGAATGCTGCAGTGAGTCCACTGCTTGTTCTCGGACAGCAGGCGCAGATGTAAGGGGCTTATGCTTTGATTGGTGCAGTGTTGCGATGCTCCCTTCTGGTGGTCACACGTGGTCGACCGCAACTTGACGAAGAGCACGCCTTGCCTCAGGTTCCCGTGCTGTCCGACATCAGTCCACAATTACATCCCAAGGCCTCAGAAATTTGAATACTGAGCGAGTCGATCAGCCGGACAAATGGAGACCAGTGATGAGGCCCTTTTGAAGCTGAGTGAAGTGTGACATTATTCCCTCACACGAGTACGCTGCATCTCCGTGTCTTGCACAGCGATCACCCAGCGCCTGACGCTGTTCACTCCCTTTATACAGGGTGAGTCACCTAACGTTACCGCTGGATATATTTCGTAAACCACATCAAATACTGACGAATCGATTCCACAGACCGAACGTGAGGAGAGGGGCTAGTGTAATTGGTTAATACAAACCATACAAAAATGCGCGGAAGTATGTTTTTTAACACAAACCTATGTTTTTTTTTTTAAAATGGAACCACGTTAGTTTTGTTAGCACATCTGAACATATAAACAAATACGTAATATGTGCCGTTTGTTGCATTGCAAAATGTTAATTACATCCGGAGATATTGTAGCCTAAAGTTAACGGTTGAAACATTGTCCTCACTTCATTGCAGGGGCCCAAACAGCTGCAACATACATCGCGTTTCTACAGAATGATCTGCCAACGTTGCTCGAAAATGTCCCACTGGAAACGCGTCGACGTATGTGGTATCAGCATGATGGTGCACCTGCACATTCCGCAATTAACACTAGGCTGACGCTTGACAGGATGTTCGACGGGCGTTTCATAGGACGTGGAGGACGCATAAACTGGCCAGCACGTTCTCCTGACCTTACACCTCTCGTCTTCTTTCTGTGGGGTACGTTAAAGGAGAATGTGGACCGTGATGTGCCTACAACCCCAGAGGATATGAAACAACGTATTGTGGCAGCCTGCGGCGACATTACACCAGATGTACTGCGGCGTGTACGACATTCATTACGCCAGAGATTGCAATTGTGTGCAGCAAATGATGGCCACCACACTGAACATCTATTGGCCTGACATGTCGGGACACACTCTATTCCACTCCGTAATTGAAAACGGAAACCACGTGTGTACGCGTACCTCACCCTCATGGTAATGTACATGTGCGTCAGTGAAAAAGACCAATAAAAAGGTCTTAGCATGTGGACGTAATGTGCTGTTCCAGTCTCTTCTGTACCTAAGGTCCATCACAGTCCCCTTTGGATCCCTACGTATTTCGGTCTCTCCGATACACACGATCGAACAGCGGATGAGTGGTACTCAAGCGTCAACATTAAGGTTACAGTATCTCCGGATGTAATTAACATTTTACAATGCAACAAACGGCACTGATTACGTATTTGTTTATATGTTCAGATGTGCTAACAAAACTAACGGAGTTCCATTTAAAAAAACGTAGGTTTGTGTTAAAAAACATACTTCCGTGCATTTTTTTATGGTTTGTATTTACCACTTACACTAGCCCCTCTCCACACGTGCGGTCAGTGGAATCGATTCGTCAGTATTTGATGTGGTTTACGAAATATATCCAGCGGTAATGTTAGGTGACTCACCCTGTATATAGAGTCCGCCAGAAAAATGTATACACTCTTTGTCAGGCTCTATCGAGATATCCATTTTGTCGTTCGATTTGAGTAGCAAGTGTGGCTCAACAAATGTTAGTATTTTCATCTCGGTATTGAGAAAACAAGATGGCTGGAGCAAACTTGACATTCGAGCAACGAAAATGTTTTGTGAAGTGATTTTTCAAGTTTGATAATGCCGCTGAAGTGCAATGTCAATGGAGTTGGGATTCTGAAACGGAACCGCCAACCGGCCTAACAATTAAACTCATCACTGACAAGTGTGAATTGCATGGACCGATTTGTGATACTCACAAACGAAGATCAGGAAGACAGCGTACAGCTACAAGTCTTGCTTCGTCGGCTGTCGTGTCGGAAAAGTTTGTTAATTCTCCGCAGAAGCCTGTTACGCAATGTGCACGGTAGCAGTACAAGTGTACGAAGAATTTTGAAAGCTGCGAAGTGGGAAGTTCACATTCCGCGATTACTGCACGCGATTAATGATGACGATCCTGATCGCCGAATGTTATTTTAAGAATGGTATCAGCAAATGGTAACTGATGACGAACAGTTTGTGACGAAGGTAGTGTGGAGTGACGAGGCACAATTTAAGCTAAATGAACCGTGAATAGGCATAACAGTGTGTACTGGGCACCGGAAAATCCTCATGTTTTTGTGGATAAAGTGGTCAATCTACCAGGGTTTCATGTGTGGTGGCTTAGTAGGACCCTTTTTTCTTTGATGCTACTGTCTCTGGAGAAGTGTACATGGATATTTTACACACATCAGTTTTGGCAGGTATACGTGCGCTTTATGGAGCTGATGAAGAGGTCCTCTCCCAATAAGACGAGGCTCCACCACACTACCACCCCGCCGTACGAGCTTTCCTGGATGACAGTTCTCCGTGGCATTGGATTGGACGAAGAGGGCCCGTTGAGTTCCCTCCACGGTCGCCAGATCTAACACCTACGGACTTTTACTTGCGCGGAACTGTGAAAGATAACGTCTATCGACGTAAGCCAAGCAGGCTGGAGGAACTTCTGCAGGAGATCACAGCGACATGTGCTGTGATCTCCACTGTAACATTGTTGGGGCGACCGCTCGTCGTTCTGTTATGTGTATAGCCGCCAACGGTGAACATTTTGAACATTTAAAGTAACCATGTGCTAAACTGAAGATTGTAGAACATGTGCGATCAATTATTAAATTTAAAATAAACACGTAAGTAATACTTTTGTTTCCTTAAAGTGTGTATACATTTTTCTGGCGGACTCTTACGCCCAAGTAAGCATGGTAACAAGACTAAACACGAACAATATCAATGCGCTCTAGTGACCATTCTACCGATCTTCTTTTCACAGAGAATGCAACTACCATCATTTACATATGCGCCGATGGTGTGGGCGTGTAAAAAGTTACACTGACGTCCAACCATGTCTTCTGGGCCTAGGCGTTCTCTCTCTGGTTCTCTACCTCTCTCTCTTTTTTCAGCCGGACACTTTCTTCGAAGCAGTCAGACGGTTGAGATATAGCTGATTTCCGGACGGAATGAAGCTACAGTCGAATGGACATTCTAACCAAGTATTCAAGTATATCTGAGAGTATGGGCGCGGAAGTAGATTTCATATCGCATTTTCGTGATGTGATGATCGATTCATTAACAATTCCTATTGCAATGTAGACATCGGGCAGTGACGGCATGTGAAATTGTTAATGCCGAAAATTGCCTACTATAAAAGTACTGCTGATACAATTAAATTTACAAAATGACAACCTCTGAAGATATATAATTAATGTAATCTACGTCACAAAGTCATCCTTATTACTATGTCGAAAATCCGCCTCAGTTGCGAAATGTTACTGGTCTTTACACAAGTTTCAGCTAGAGTAAGCTAGCCTTCTTCAGAAGCATAAAATAAAAAGAAGGCTAGATTACTCTAAGTGAAACTAGGGTAAAGACCAGCAACATTTCGCAACTGGGGCGAATTTTTGACATATTAATCTATCACAGTTGCTGACAGGGCTACAACATGTTAAACATTCTTATATCCCTATTACTACTGTGTTCCTCACAGTAGCGGCCGAAACAAAAAGACAATGGTAATCAATTCGGCATTAGCTGGCCGATAATTCACACACACAAACACACACACACACACACACACACACACACACACACACACACTGACGTCCCTTAGCGCCACATGTGATCTCTTGTGTAACGAGAGCTCCATGGTGTGCAAGCAGAGCTTACAGCTACGTGTATTAGTTGTCTTTATTCTAAGGCGTTAGGTGCGTAGAGGACCCTCTCAACAGCTCTACATAAATCACGTCAAATCATGCCATTTGACATGGGAAGCATAGATGCGTGGGTCAAAAATTTTGCTCATCTCTCCCACAATTGTAATACGTACTTCGATGCAACAAATGCTGCTCTAGTACGATCGGATTTTCAAGTGTTTGTCAGAAATCCGGCTTCGACACTTTACCAGCCTGCTGAATACGACACGAGAGCAGCGGTGATAGAACAACTGGAAGAGGGCTCATGTATCGTTTTCATTTTCTTTCTTATTTTTTCCTTGTCCTCAACGAGTTATTTCTGCAGCTACAACGAGTCACGTCTCTTCGGAACCGTTGTGGTACCTTAAAATGGGATGAATAAAAACAATGACATGAAGAGAAACGGACCTTGTAAAAAAATTCTGTTTTATCGTATCAGAAGACAAATATCATCCAAAGGTTTGTAGAAAGTTTCCAGTGGCATTAACCACAGTCTTGCAATAATCTGTAAAGGAGTAAACCACCGTTTGACTGTCAACAATTGTATTTATCTTTTGTACTGTCCGGATTTCGGCTTTTATGCCATTATCAAGAACAATGCTTAAAGCTTTTGGACCATTATTAAGTCATAAATGTTAAGGCAGTTCAAACAATGTGGACTATAGAATACTCTTCTAGAGTCCACATTCCTTGATAATTATATCTTAAAAATATGTGTTCGCCTTGTTTATTGCCTTGGTCTGCCTCAACAAATATGACATAATAATGGTCCAACAATTTTTAGGATTGTAGTTGATGATGGCATAAAAGGCCAAATCTGTATAGTACAAAAGATAAATATAATAAAACACACTCAAATGGTGGTTTACTCTTTTAAAAAATTCGAAGATTTGTTTCTCTAGGTTGGTAGAGATCCAGTCTAAATTTGATGTTTAGTGTACTGTATGAAAAACATAGGATGCGTTGCTGAATTTGCTTACTTCGAGCTTTATTTGTAAGTACGGATCAAAACTGTGTTCTTTCAATTTAAGCTCATGATAGACAAACTTGTAATCCCATTTCATTAATGAGAACTTTAATTTAAAATGTGCTTCAACCTGTCTCTTGTCCCGGCGAACTCAAAATTTAAGGTTGTATTTTTTGAATTTGTGGGATCAACAGGAACAGTAACCGACAGCGTTTATTCAGAAGAAAACAAAGAATTTGACAGAACTGAACTACCGAGCACTGTTCTCAACCCTAAAGATTATGCTAAAAGCAGAGTATGAAGACAAAATAAACCCTCATGTATATTGGTATACTGAAGTAAATTTTGTTCTTTAGGAGACATAGGTTACGTCGACGTTTTCCTTGAAAAGCAAGGCTGATTAAACCCCTTTGCTTTACTAGATGGAAAGTCACTTTTAGTCAAGGTAATGTTGTTCCGAAAGCTCTCCTGGCGATACGACTTTTAGATTCAAATATATCACTTCTAAGCACGATGTTAGAAGTGTAATCTATTAACCAAGAAACCAGTTTCATTAGTTTGACGTGGAACAAAGTGATTAGAGCTACAACAAATTATGTTTAGGACACAGCATGAAAAACCACAATTCATGCAATATTTTTAGATTGGTATTGAATAATACTTTTCTGGAACCAGATAAATTATGTTTCTTATTGTCCTATATCCAAACTAGATTTTGAAACGTCCGTATTCACCCCGAAGATCAATAAAGAGAAAAAATAACAAGATTAACACCGCTGTTTCTATTCCCTCCTCTCTGCAGATGAATTCCGGCATAGGGTCGAAGCTGTATAGAACAACGTGTGTCTGCCATAGAAGTTCAGTTCTCTGTTCAGGTCGATGTGGGTTTTCCTTGATTCCTGAGGCGGCACCTGTATGTTGAACATTTTGTCCCCTGTATACCTACATATTTAATTACGAATTAGTTCTACTATATTGTATGCACACAATAACTAGATTTTTATGTTTCACTATTCGCAACCTTTCATGGCCTACTAGGCAGCGCCCCCATCCTAATACTGCCGGCCTAATCAGTCCTAACTACGAGTACAAAACACGATTCGTTAGTCACATGTTTGCTTTTCCAAATGCAATTTGTGCACGATTCTGTCCGAGCCAGTAGTTAACGAATTTCATTTCAGTGGACCGAGTGTTTAATGACTCGGATTACCGATTTTTGTTACTCGCAGCTCGTACTCAATTTAGGCATATCTATTAGTTTTCGTACCTCACTTCGTTACGCTCAGATACGTGAATTCTTTATCATTGTGAGAGTGCCTCACTTGCCAGCAGGATATAATGAAGATTATCGTGTACATTTCTTGTAGCCAAGAACTGTCGTGACATTTCAAATATGTTGATGTGATCTATAGTCCGAAAACGGGTCAACCGCGTCTGTGCTGTCCTAGCATATCTTTTTCTTAACTTCTGCAACATAAATCCTTTTTAATCCTGTCCCGCACTCTCTTTATTGTCGCAGGCTCGAATCCTGCCTCGGGCATGGATGTGTGTGATGTCCTTAGGTGAATTAGGTTTAAGTTGTTCCAAGTCTAGGTGACTGATGGCCTCAGCTCTTAAGTCCCATAGTGCTTACAGCCATTTGAACCATTTTGAACTCCCCTTATTGTCAAATTAACTATTGCTAGAAGCCTCTGGATGCATTTTATCAACCTATCCCCTCGTTTAGTGAAGTTATGCCACATATCTTTCTCCTCAATTCAGTTCATTACCTCTTCATTCGTTACCGAATGTACCCAACTACAATTCAACCCTGCTAACATTCTGTTCTTGTCTGCACTGTTTATCTCTTTTTGTAAGTAGGCTGTTTATGTTTTCTCTATGTAAGTAGGCTGTTTACGTTTTCTTATTGGCAACGTTACGTAGCGCTCTGTACGAAAATCACTGGCTGTGCTGTGTGCAGTCTGTGGCTAGTTTGCATTGTTGTCTACCATTGTAGTGTTGGGCAGCTGGACGTGAACAGCGCGTAGCGTTGCGCAGTTGGAGGTGAGCCACCAGCAGTGGTGGATGTGGGGAGAGAGATGGCGGAGTTTTGTAATTTGTCATGAACTGCTATATATATTATGACTATTAAGGTAAATACATTGTTTGTTCCCTATTAATATCTTTCATTTGCTAACTATCCCTATCAGTAGTTAGTGCCTTCCGTAGTTTGAATCTTTTATTTAGCTGGCAGTAGTGGCGCTCGCTGTATTGCAGTAGTTCGAGTAATGAAGATTTTTGTGAGGTAAGTGATTTCTGAAAGGTATAGTTTATGTTACTCAGGGCCATTCTTTTGCAGGGATCTTTGATAGTCAATTCCGTTGCGCTAAAAATATTGTGTGTCAGTTTAAGCACAGTCTTGTATAATTGTTCAAAGGGGACGTTTCATTTTGTTGACCCTATCTTCAGGAGTTTTCCATTCATCTTTTATCTTTCACATACATAAATTTGTTCAAAAATGTTTTGGAGATCCTCTATGGTACTTTTATTGACATTTTTGTAAAGTTCAGTAGTGATTTGGTTTCTCCAAAGCCTTAATGTGTTTGAGACTCAGTATAATTGCTAGTAATTCCTCGATGGTTGGTGATTCTGAGTTAGAGCTGGTTGCTGTTGAGGCGCTGAAGTCCATTGTTTCCATTGGTTCCTCAATGTTGGCAAGGTTTCTGGACTATTCTGCTTTGCGGCTATCACTCTTGTTTTAGACACTATTTCCAGTTTTACCTTCGGTTCCATGTAAGACTACACTTCAGTCAAATATTTTTATAAACAACATCTTGTCACTTAGAATCATATCCCACGTTATCAAACATCCGTTTTCTTAAAAAGCGTTTCTAGCTATGGTCAGACTTACGTTTTCTCTACTTAGCCCTTTGTCAGGTATTATGTTGTCCAAACAACACAAGTTATCACCGACTTTTAGTGTCTCATTTCCTAATTTAATTTCCTCGGTAGTGCCTGCTTTGGTTTGGCTATCGTCCAGTTCCCTACGTTTACTTTTGCTGATGTTCACCTTGGAAGCTCTTATCGGAACATTAGACATTCTAATCAACATGTCTTCTAAGTCCATATATATATATATATATATATATATATATATATATATATATATATATGATAGAGATGTAGGTACAGATAATGTGCGTGGATACTGTCATGTGTACCAGCTTCCCTGTGTAAGTTGTTTTTTCTCTGCATCTAACAGTCTTCCCTCAAACACATCGATTAATTTGCTACCTGATGTTTTGTTTTTTTTCACAGTCGTGACTATGCCTTTCACTATAGACTATACTTTTTCCTCCACCAGTCATCCACACTTCACTACATGACGTGCTGCCCAGCGGAAAATAAACTTTAATACCTTGCTTGTGCTATGTCCGCTAACTAACCTAAAAACATACTTCTCGTAACAGCTGTAACTATTAGCAAATTAAGTATATACTAATGTAATGTTGTTCAATGCAGTGTCATCAGTCATCATGAGAAATATTTGCACGTACACTCCTAACACAAACACACACACACACACACACACACACACACCGACACACACAAAAAACACAAAAAATGGTTCAAATGGCTCTGAGCACTATGGGACTTAACATCTGAGGTCATCAGTCCCCTAGAACTTAGAACTACTTAAACCTAATTAAGCTAAGGACATCACACACATCCATACCCGAGGCAGGATTCGAACCTGCGACCGTAGCAGTAGCGTGGTTCCGGACTGAAGCGCCTAGAACCGCTCGTCCACAACGACCGGCCCAACAAACACACACACACACACACACACACACACACACATATATATATATATATATATATATATACAACTTTCCAATATTTCAGGGGATGATAGTGTTCATCAAAACAAAACAGAAATGTCTCATGACCATGGATCCTACAAAGCATACGTTCTCGCATATGCCATATGAGCACGTGTTCATGGGAGGTGCCCTTGTGATGTTATCCACGGCAAGGCATTACTAGTCCTACTACAGACGAATATCTGATAATTAATGTTATTTACAATCCCTGGCGTGGAATATTGCAAAATAGGAAGGCATCAAGAAGAAGTGGCTGCGTATATGAGCACCGTTATTGCATTGGTGTTCTGTGTCATACCAGGGTCAATAGCGTGCTGAGATACTGCCGTGCAGTATTGATGGAAGCATTAGATGGGTCAGTGGTCTGCTGTGAGTTATTCCGTATACGTTGTGTCATTAGTACTGAAGTCTTGTTACATCTGTTTACGTTATGTTATTAGTACCGTAGTCTTGTTACATCTGTTCGCGTACGGTCACTTTTAAAGTACATGATGTGATGTTTGTGGTGTGGTACAGCATGTTTTCTCTCTTGCAGATACTCTGACACAACCTAGCAATGGAAGCCTTCTGTCCCATAAGGGAAACGGTAGACATGATTTACTACTATGGTTTAGAAAACGGAGTTAATCTGAAAGCATGTAACCTGTGCACTGAACGATTTCTAGCACTCAGGGTACCATCTGTTAAGCTGTTCAGCCGACTGTTCCAGCGTCTAGGGGAAACAGGTTCCCCCTTGCGTGGGGCGGGGGGAAACTTTTAAATCTTAAATAGAAACACCCATTTTTCATTGCAGATTCGGATTCTCCATAAGAAAGTAGTCAAGTTTTGTCTGAAACAGTTTTTAAACCATTGACGGATGGCGCTGAAATCGAGAAAAATGTTAAATTAGGGGAGAACTCTGATTTATTTAGAATTATCCGAGAAAGACGCATCAAATCGATAAAAATGCGCACCAATCCATTCGTTACGCCAAATTAAGCTATTTCTGTACGAAATGTACTGTATCCTAATTTTAGCGTTATCCAGGAACAACGACATGGATGTAGTAGAATGATGTAACCATGGGGTGCTTCATTGGTGTTAGTCCCCTTGCCTCTCACATGTTGGGGTGCTTCATTAATGTGAGTCCCCTTGCCTCTCACAATTTGGTGCTTAATTAATGAAATTATCCACGAAGAAATTGTTCAGAATTACCCCATTTCTTCAATGCATAAAGTCAATCGTCTGCGAAAGTTGTCCACAGCTTTGAGCAGCACATCTCGTGGTATGGCTGCACACGCTCTTCGAATGCGTTGCTCCATATCGTTTCGGGTTGTGGACTGTGTTTCATAAAAAATATTTTTTAAATAACCCCATAAGAAAAAATCAGGAGATGTTAGGTCTGGTGAACGTGGAAGCCACTTAGTTGGTCCGCTGCGTCCTATCCACCGACCAGAGTACCGTCAATTTAAAACGTTTCGCACATTTTTAGCATAATGGGGAGCTGCTCCGTCCTGTTGGAACCACATTCGTTGCCTAGTTTCTAACTCAACATCTTCAATTAGCTCCAACAAATCATCGCGGAGAAGTTACAAATAAGATTTCGCAGTAACATTTCGGTCAAAAAATTACGGTCCCTCTGGAATTTCTTGTTCGTATGGAAGCGAACAACGAGTGGCCATGGAAAATTCTGTGGACCGACGGAGCCCATTTACATTTCCAAGGACATGACAACACGCAGAATTAAAGAATATGGGCAATGGACAATCCGCACACATACCTATCTGTACCACTTCGTTCTGAAAATATGACTGCTAGGTGAGGGGTTATGATATCGCTTTGCTTATCTAGGGCTGCGTTTTTCCGAGGAGACAAGTCCTGCAGGTCCTTTTACGTTTTGAGAGTCTTTTGCACACCAACGTCTTAACAACATTTCAACAACGTCGTTGTGTGGGTAGGATAATTCTTATGCAATATGGCGCTCCTCCCCATAGCCAGTGAAACGACTGCAGCAGGGTTATTTCGGAATTCCCCTACAGCCTGGTCGTCCAGGTCACCTGGCCTGAATCCGTGTGGGGTTACCTGAAAGGGTGTTCATTGCTCCAATTACGAACGTAGGTAAATTGAAGGCACACAATTCACAACACATTTTGAAAGTGATCTCCCAGCCACTCTGATCTTTTGTTGAACATGTTTCTCGATTTCGACTCCTGGCAAGAAAACAGTGGACAGCATGTTGAACATGTCTTTCGTGAATCTCACGACAATTAGAAACCGATCTCACTTTCTTTCTTATGCGGTTTTGGATCCAAGGACAGTTAAAATCCGATGTCATTTTGCTTTTTATGCTGTTTCTGATCCCAGGACACTTAGAAATCGACGTCATTTTGATTTTTATGTTCTTTTTGGTTCCAGGACAATTAAAAACCGATTTTTCGTATCTGATCTGGTACGACCTTGCCGTGGTGGGTGTGGTTACCTAACTAACAGTGCCTAACTAACAGTGACAAAACTGATTGCCGAACTTCAGCAGTCATGTACATGGTGTAATGTGCAACTCAAACCATCCGTTATCATTGATTATTGTTTATTGAACATGTTTTTCGCCAGTCACATGGAAATTAATAATCCGATTTGATATTTATTCATGCTTTTTATGCGGCTTTTGGCATCAGGGCATCATGGTCGTGCGGTAGCGTTCTCGCTTCCCACGCCCGGGTTCGATTCCCGGCGGGGTCGGGGATTATCTCTGCCTCGTGATGACTGGGTGTTGTGTGATGTCCTTAGGTTAGTTAGGTTTAAGTAGTTCTAAGTTCTAGGGGACTGATGACCGTAGATGTTAAGTCCTATAGTGCTCAGAGCCATTTGAACCTTTTTTTTTTTTTTTGGCATCAGGACAGTTAAAAACCGGTTTTTCCCATACGATGTGATATGACCTTGCCGTGGTGGATCTGCTTACGTAACTAACAGAAGCATACCTGTACACTCATGCACAATGAATAGTAGAGTGTGTTTAACGTCAAACGTACACCTTAGGCATTGTTGTATGATTCTTTTGTCATTTGTAGTTAACCACTATTAAATTGTGATGCTTACGGTGCCATTTTTTGCTACATTTTGTAACTATTTATTTTTCTTCTGCCATACATTTCCCCAATTTTCTATAAAATTCCGTTGCAATTTGATTTCTATCCGACCAGTGGTGTTATTTGTACAGCAGTCTGAAAGTTTAACTTTAATTATAATCACCCTCTATATCAATGAAATAAAAGACAACATCGGAAGTCCCCTAGGGCTTTTCGGGGATGATGGTGTTTTATACAGAGAAGGCGCAACGCTATAAAATTTTAGTGAGGCAGGAAGACCTGCAGAGAATCGATGTTTGGCGCACAGACTTGCATTTGACCCTCAACATTAACAAATGTAACGTATTTTGTATACATAGTCAGAAAGAGCCATTATTGTTTCGTTACACGATTGCAGAATAGTCAATGAAAGCAGTTATTTCCATAAAATATCTGGGAGTATGCTTAGGGAGTCATTTAAAGTGTAACGACCACCATAAAACTAAACGTAGGAAAGGCAGATTCCTGAGTGAGATTCATTGGAAGAATTCTCAGGTAGTTTAGTCCGTCAACAAAGAGGTAGCTTACAAAAGTGTCATTTGAGAATACTCGACAACTACCTTGTCAGTACGCAATCTGCACCAGACACGACTGACAGAGCAATAGGAAAGATCCACAGAAGAACAGCGCATTTCGTTACAGGTTGATTTGTACGGAGGAAAGCGTCACGGTGATGATCAACCAACTCTAGTGGCAGACGCTGAGAGAGAGGCGTTCTACATCAGTGTTCCTACAACAGTCAAAAAATAATTGCTTATTCCTACGTATTTCTCGTGAAAGGTCGGTGAAGATAGAACTAGATTCGTGACTACACGGAGGCTTACCGGTGGTTATTCTTCCGGCGAAGCAATCTTGATTGGAGTAGTACAGGAGGGATCGACGGCGGCGCTAAAAAGTACTCTCCTCCACACACCGGCTGGGTGGCTTGCGAAGTACAGATGTAGATGTTTAGTGTTGCTAGAATTCTAGTTCCATTCAATGACAGAAGTTTCTTGCTGATCTCTTCTTCATACAATTTTCTCCCGTTAACCGTTCCGTACTCGTATCTTAGTTTTTTTATCAATTATCGCCTCTCCACGTTTTCCATTTGCAATAGTTAAGGAATTTTCTTGATTTTAAACTGTCGGTGAATTTCTGAAAAAAAATACCAACACAGCTCGAAGGCGTTGTGCAAATTGGCCACAAATTGATGTTCGTCAGCGGAAGACGTAAAATTGTAAACTGTGGGGGCCGACGGATAAAGGTGTGACGCCGCAGTGCAATCTCGCTGTGCAGCTGGCTAGGAGAGTAAACAGGGTACATCTTGAAGTGTTTTCGAATTTCAGTTCCGTGTACTCAGTTGGACAGTAATAATTATGACTCACGTACAGGTGCGTAAAAGTTATACGTAGATGTCAGCATTTGAGAGTGGACGTATAGCTGGGCTCAAAGAAGCCAATTGGACTAATTGACGAATCGCTCGATAGTTGAATGATGCCGCTAGTCGACGATGATGGCAGAAATATGTGAACGATGGCCGAACACAGCGTCAGGAAGGAAGCGGTTGAGCTAGAGAGAAACGACAAAACGTGGCGACCGAATAATCGCCACAGAGGCACTCAGAGCCCCTGATTCATTATTATCGTCGATCCAGGGATTACTCTTCACTAAGGTAATTCCAGCTCGCACACAGCGACTGCTTGTCTTCGTGTTTGCCAACGTTTACCTTGGAAATTGAGAACTTTTCGAGCTTTATGTGCAGGGCCCTCCAATCAGTCGGAATTTAGGAGATTTAACGCGCCACTTGGACAGAACGTAGCACGATATCCTTCAGGATGACATCCACAACTCTATCAGTCAAATTTCTAAATTGAATGAACTGTGATAGTAGCCCGAGCAACAGGGGACTGACGTACTAGGACATGTATTGAAACTTCGAAATAGTATATTGGTAACGGCTAGGCACTAGCAGAAATCTAGATTTGCTTTAATAAAGCCTGAAAGGAAAGGATGACTGGTTGCTGTGCTGCATCAGTTTGAACTTCACGTCACAGTCGCTTAGTGCACCCCACATTCCTAACGGAAGGTAACTCGATCTATCAACCAGTGCCAACCCGAACAACTGCTCACATAAGGGCGAGAGATGAACTAAGACGTAACTGAGTCGCTCAATTTGTGAAACACTTTCTCCTGAGTAAATTATCCAATTATTCTGAAATTGTGATTATTTGTTTATCTGTATCTCCACATAACATCTACCGATTTCCGCCCCATTCCGATAGTTCCTTTGTAGTGCATCTTTTTTTTGTCTTAGAATGCACATTTACTCTCATTTGCTCTGTTCATAGTTTCTAACACTTCTTTATTTTTAACCATTCTTCCCCTATTTACTTTATGTCCCTTTTGATTTTAGTTCTTACTCTGTTATTTTTTCGTAGCTGTATGTATAGTTTTCACTCCTTCTGTTGTCCATAGGATATATCACTTCACTTGTAGTCGTGGGCTTATGTAGGGGTCTTTGATTTCACCAAAACAGTTAATATGCGCATTAATAATGTCTTCATTTTGTTCAGTTCCGGTTTTATGTAGAATCGTAACTAATTTATGTATGTATTACTTTGAATAATGATATGTAGTGATAAATTATAATTCTGGCGATTCTTGCAAAACATGTAGAATTCATCTGCTGTTCTTGATACATAGATTTCTTCCTCAACAGGTAAAGAAAACAAAATTATCTTAAGTTTTGCTTGGCAAAGGCCATTCGCTAGTTTTAGCAAGACCAGTGCAAAGTACATATCACAAAATACATATTGAAATTTTAAATTGAAGATCAGAAGCTGATGTAAATCAAAGACTTAGGGATCGGTACCCTGCGTAACCTACTCTCTTTCATTAATTTGTTTTCGAGGCCACAAATAAATGACAAAAATTCTTGGGAAAACACTTTAAGAAAAAGAACGCTATTGCAGGCACAGTCCAATTTGCCGACTGCGGGTCACTGGTGCAAACAAATGTTAAATAAATAAGTAAATAAATTACACTGTAGGCGTCTTAAACTAAATAGGGTCCGCTACAGATAACTGCTACAAGTCTAAATCGAGAAACAGCACGTTCCATAACTGATGGAAGTGTTCCCGGGGTCACATTCAGAATGTGTTGTGCAAAGCGTGCATTCAATGTAGCTAAGTTTGCAATCGTAAGACTGAACACATCTTTCAGATAGCCCCACAGCCAGAAGACATACCGATTAAGGTCAGGTGATCGACATGGCAAGGCTGCAGGGAAATGGCGGCTGATAATTGAAGCATTTTCTAAATGTCGCTTCAGACGCTGCTTAACTGGATTTTCAATGTGCAGAGGTGCGCCATCTTGCATAAAAATGATCCCATCCACACATCCACGCTGTTGGAGAGTTGGAATGATGTGGTAGCGCAAAAGGCACTCACAGCGCTTACCAGTGATGGTACAGGTGACAGGACCGGAAACACCTGCCTCTTCGAAAAAACATGGTCCTATGATAAGTGATGCCGTTACCCCGCATCGTACAGAGACCTTTTAAGGATGAAGTGGTGCTGGTTGATTTCCGTGTGTATTTTCCGTTGCTCATATTCGACAATTCTGTGTATTGAAATATCCTGTCAGAAATAAGTGAACTTCATCTGTCCACAAAATCTTCTACGGCCAATTACTGTCCACTTCCATGCGAGCAAAAAATTCTAAAGCAAAGGTCTCTCTTGCTGGCAGGTCAACAGGAAGCAACTCGTGCACGTGGATAATTTTGAGTGGATAGCAAAGGTGGATGTTTCGTAGGATTTTACGCACCGTGCTCACGGGTATGCCAATGTTCGGGCAATTCTCCGTACATTACACGTTTGCACACCACCGCCCGTCTGTCCCTGCATTGCTGTGGCCACTGCTTGCACTGACGTCGAATCAATTCGTTTCCTCCCTCTACCAGGTTTCACACCAAAAGAACCCGTCTTTTCGGCATTCCGAATCATTTTCTCCAGACCCACGGCAGTCATCGGACCGACGTCTTTTTTCAAACCCTTCAGTGCCCGGAACTTCCGCAGAGCGACGTGTGCACAGTCACCATCCTTGTAAAACAGCTTTACAAGCAGAGCGCGGTCCTGCACTCAGAAAGTCATGTCGAACGTCGCAGACGCGAAAGGAGGAAAAGCCGTGTACCCGGCGTGTTTACACCAACTTCAGTGGGTCGTGCGCATAACAGGTGTATTTGCGTATTCTGACACATGCAGCGCCATCAATTGATCAACTTTCACACTTTCGTTTTATTCTGCCATAAGTTTTCCCCCTTTTCTGATAATATTCCGTTGCAATTTGACTTCATTCCAACCAGTGGTGTTATTTCTACAGTGTTTCGAAAGCTTAGCTTTAATTATACTTACCCTGTATATTGTGAAAAGAAATGGTCTTATTACAGTTCCTTTGAGAAGCTACTATTACGTCTGAAGACTTCTTTCCATTGAGCATGGCATGCTGTTTTCTGTTTGCCAGAAACTCTTCAGTGCAATCACGCAGTTAGTCTGATTTTTATAGGGTCGTATTTTGTTCCTGAGTCGTGACGGAGTGTCTCAAGTCGATCCGTCGTTTCTTGCGTTCCTTTGGTTGTGTGTCTCGTGGGCCCCGGGGTAGAAGTGAACGAAGTGAAGGGTTGTTGGTGCAGGTCACTGAAGTGAATGCACCGACCCTGAGACCGGTTACAAGGAAGTGTGCGCTATCGGGCGTGTTACACAACGGCAGTAACTGCGCGTCCTGTACGGCCTGGCAGCAAAATGCAGTGGTGACTATCCTGGTGGTCATGCTGTGTTTTGGTTGCCCTCTGGCCGACGGGCAGAACTGATTTTGCAGGTCTTCCGTTTGTCCTTTAATGCCATATTTGCGAAGACCGAAGCCGATCTTCTGGAAGCGCAGGTATTACTGTCCCAGACTCGAGATTCAAGCATTGTAAATGCTTCCTGCTGCATGTGTAATGTCAGCGTGACTGAGTTCGAACGTAGCGTCCGCGACTAACCGCAGCTTTCCAAGAAGTGGGTCCAGGGCTGCTCTTCAGCTAAGTAACGTAGCTTGACATGGTACCACGGTACTTGAGCTTTTTATGTTTGACCGTGCCTTGTTCTGGCATGTATTAGTTTATTTTACGCTTCTGAAGAAGGCTAGATTACTCTAGCTGAAATCTGGGGAAAGACCAGTGTGGTGTGCGTACTGCAAGACCTTCGGTGCACACAACATCAGATTATTTGACTTGTCGCTCTAACGAAGTAGGCGAGTGTCAGCAATAGGTCTCCTGGTCTTATCGTGGCGTGTTTATCTTCTGCCATTATGTCAGACGATAAAAACGCTTAGTGTAGCAGATTGACGGTGACCAACTTTAAACAGAACTTGATTAATTTTCACACACATTTATTAAAATAATAACAAGCATAAACCTTACTTAACTTGATTCTGGATTCTATTTACAATTGACAATCTGAAGTTCCTTTAGTCTTGGTACGTTAATCTTATTCTCACATATCTTTCATACTTGACAAAAGTGTCTATACATTTATCTTCATGGCTATGTACAGGAATATGATAATCTTATTAGGCGCAGACTGAAACTTGGCTAAGACTAATGAAGACTAATGCAGACTGAATAATTGGAGATCTGTACACTCGTTATAATACCTCCCACGTTCAGGTATCACTGCGCTAGTGTGATCCGCGAGGAGAAAAGGTTGTCATTGGCTTCGTTACATATTAATACGCGGATCGGCGGAAGCAGAATTTGGTCCGTCTCTGTGGCAGCGCCATCTCGTAGAGCGGAGACGGACGAGCGCTGCGCCTGCGCTGTTGTGCTTAGCGGAGCGCGCTCTAGTGGGAAAGTTGTGAACGCGCTGACTATGCGGAACTATGTACCCAACAACCAGTAACATTTCGCAACTGAGGCGGATTTTGACGTACTAAGTGTAGCTGCGGCTACGTCACTGGATGGTTGTTCTGCTGGGTGTATCTTGCCCTTTCAAATACGCGCTCCGCCATTTACCCCACCACGTTTCCTACAGCCGCCATCGCGGCACGACGGCTCTTCCACGAACGATTACGCTGCTGCCAGTGAGGTGGAAGCATCCACTCTGCGGAGCTGCAGCAACGGCTGTACTGCACTGACCTCATTTTGTGTGTTTGCCATTTGAATATCATTTACAGACTTTCATAGTGGCCAGGTCGGACGTCTTCTGAATAGATTGTGAGTTGCCCTCTGCACTTTGTTTCTGTCTGCTGTTTAGCCCAACTTTACAGAAATTAATATGAACAGAACTGTGACTAATCTGAATGCAACATGACACTATATTAAAGGCACAACGGAAGTAAAACAATTGTCTGGCCCTAATTAAAATTTCCAATTACCTCGCGTCGTGGCGACACTTTTGCGGATTTCTCGGAAGCACGACAGCCAAAAGCAAGCAGGAAGTGGCTAAGCTAGATTTCTGTTTATAAGTATGTATTCAAGCTGTTTCATGTGGTAATGCGTATTGATAAACAGTTGGGTGGAGAGACTAACAATTCCTATGAAATGATATCCCAAGACAACGATTTTAGAATGAAATGTATATTCAAAAGGACAGAGTGAAACACTGCGTGATCTTCAAATATAACAGGAGTCTGAACAACACTACGGTTAAGGTGAACAATGTTTTTAAGAAAGGGTGCAAAATCAACAGAGAATTTCTATTAAAATATCAAACATCTTAATCTAATATGCAAGTATGCAAATTCATGATTCAGGAAGTGGGGTGGTCTTTCTCTTAACTCTGAGTAAGTTAACCAGCTAACAACAAACATTTCTAGACGCGCAATGCTGCAGTCTTACCTCAAACTTATCTTCAAAAATAATGACATTAGTAAAAATTTATATTTCTTTCGCCTTCCAATGTATCCATCGCAGACATCCTTGCCGTCCTTTCTTCACCTAACAGTTACAATCGCAAGTCCACGCAGCACTATTAAATACGTCCACCATCTACCACAATTCAACTAAGAATGTATCAGACTGCGCCAGGACAAGACCAGAGATTATTTAAATTTAACATACGTTGCTCTCTCTCTCTGACTTGAACATAGATGACACACAAAAATCGAAATGACACAACCACCTTATAACACATTGTATTGAAGTGTGACTGATTTATGAATCCTTTGTATTTACATATTTCTTCATTCAGATCTACTATTAGCAACTGACACTGCAAGTACAGCAAAAAAGTTGTGTATTATGTTTACTGTTTGATGTTAGATATCGAATAAATTAATATCTGAATTCTCTGTACATGAACAGCATCTGTTGCTCGCTCCTGTATCTACTAAAGAACCACACAGTGTGCAAAGGAAGGCACAACATACCTGGTCTTTATTTACTTGTGAGCCCACTGCTGGAACTGTGGTAAACTGTAAGATATTGCAGCTTAATTTGCCTTCTTTTAAATTTTGTAATTTTACGTACAGCAAACCGCGCAGCATTGCCTTTTTTGGTGATATAATCTTGTAACCTTGTTAACTTGTTATTGCAACTTACCTATTTAAGATTTCTGACAATTTCTTGTCAACAGATTAATTACTTTTTGTTGTGTTTGTGAGGTTATTCATGTTAATGAGGTTTAAAGATAGTAAATCCTCAGTATTTCGGGCGATTGTTTACATTTATGCCAGTCTAGAGCATAGTGGCCTTGTGCAAGGATTTCCTAATGAAAATTTGATATTTGTACAGTAGTTCAAATTTATCCTACCGTTCTGTGCAATTAACTCAAGTTTTTCCTTGTACCGCGTCTGATAAGTTTTCGTTTCGTACTTGCTTGTGAGGCGCTACCTTTTTTCCGTTACCTGTCCACGCTTGAGCCGCTGTGAGGGTCGCGCTAAGCAGTCCGCACATCTGCGAATCGCAAGGGACACCTAGACATAGACCAACACATCTTGCATCTTGTGTGTGATCATCTCAGAGACTCAGTCTGTATGTTGGTCCTCTTACAAATAGTCCATACAGCTAAAGGACAAAATTAAGCTTTTCTTCATGGTGATTTGAAACTGGTCTTGGACCTTTAATATTCCATGTGATGACTAAGCTGAAGTATTCAGTTCCATGGAGTTTTTTTGTGTACCTGGCCTGTTACTGTGTTGACTGAGTTTTATGCACCTAGTCTTTCCATAATGATATGTTGTGCTGGCTCAAATGTATCCAAGGCAATATTGTTCATCAAGTGTTAATTATTCATGTAAATCTGACCCAGTCATATTTCTTTTCGTTTGTCTAGTCGAACCTCAGGGGCTGGTTCCCTGTGGTAAATCAATTTCATTTTTTTTAAAGAAAGAAATTTTAATGTACAGTTTTATTTTAATAATCAACCAGCATGTGAATCTTGATTTTGATGTTATTAATTAGTAACTTTACGTTGGTCGAGATGGGTAAAAGAAATTTTGGATTAACTGATGGTGTAACGTAAGTTCTTTTAGCTCCTTGACTGTTAACTAAATTGGTTGTTTTATGAGCGCTTAAAATAAATGTACTCTGCATGTGAAATTAAATACTGTTCAACAATCTTGAGGCCTAGCCCTTCTATGAAAGTGTTCTTTTAGATATTCTGTGGGGCGTAATTTCCCCATTCTAGTTCATTAGGAGGAAGTGGCAGTTAAGACCAAATAAAACATAAAGGCCATACGTAATACCCCAGAGAATTATTAAAATAAATAGGAGGAAACAGAAAGAAAAGCTTATATAGCAAAATTAATAAAATGTACATGTCTGGTAACGTACCTAAATACTTCCGGAATATAGATTTCGTACATAGTAAAAAATGGCACAGAGATCCGTAACGATTATAGGAGATAATTTCTAATATTTCATACCTCCAAGCACTAACTACAATAGTTTATCGTTGAACTAAGTGAATAATTAATGAGAAAATCTCAGAAGGCCGGATTTCATTTTTAGAAGTACAGGAATGTGGGTGGACACATTAAAACATACATTAGTAAGAGAAATAGCTTTCATAGTAGGCCTAGATACATGACTGGTTGTGTCTCTTATTCACGTCGATAAAGCTATTAACTTTCAGTGTGAACTGCAGTAAAAAAGCCAGAAATATCTCTGAACAGATTACCGGAGCAAATAGAAGTCTTTTTAAGTTTCATAAAAACCAAAGAGAATAAAGACTACAAAAAGAAATCAACAAATGAATGAGGCCGAGATGTGTACTGTCAGCATTCCTTTAAACATTTTCACTGATTTAGATGGTAAAGAACTTTTAAAAAATGAACTGAGTGTCAGAATTAATAGAATACTTTATAACATACATGGACCCGGAGGAGGCACTAATTTTTTTGAATACTCTGCCGTCAGACATAAAGTGTAAAGGAATTAGAAAAAACTATAAAATGTTCTCTAGACGAAAAGGAAGATCCATACGTTCTGAATGGATGAGAAAATCAGACTTCAGTGAAAGGGTTAACCTGTCTAGGACGGCACATCAAGTCATATCACTCGGAAATATTCTAATCCTCAAACGCAATTTTTTTTCGAGTTTTATTGAAAACTAGCTGAGTTCTTTACGTTGCCTGGGTATGTCATTATTCCAACCTTCTATTAGTCCACCTCCTCCGGCCTCTGTCCATCTCCTCATCTCCCTCTCTTTGTCCATCTGTTCCTCCCCCTCTGACTATCTGCTCCTTCCTTCTCTGTCCACGTTCTCTTCCCCCTCTAATTCCTCCTACTCCTCCCCCATTTCCTCCTCCCCTTTCTCTGTCCGTACTGTCCGCTCCCTTTTCTATGTCCATCCTCCCCTCTCACTGTTCATCTCCTCCACCTATCCTTGTCTATCTCTTCCTCACCTGTCACTGTCTCCTCCCTTTCACTTTCTCTGTCCATCTACTCATCTCCAGTTTTTCTGTCCATTTCCTCTTCCCCTCTCTCAGTCCATCTCCTTAACCCCTCCTGTATGTGTGATTGTCCTTGTTCCCCCTCGCTGTCAACATCTCCTCCCACTTTCTATAAGTTATCGTGCTCACCACTGTAGGAAGCTGGTTATTCTTATCGTTACAGAAATTCTTTTCAGATCGTAAGTAATCTGTGTACCAAATTCGGTTGAAACGTTCTAGGAGTATAGGATGAACTTTTTATCCTTGGCTTTGCTCGTGAACGCGTATGTCGAATATTTTTCACACATATTTAACAATTTCACATTTATTTGTGGATGTATTTCACCTATATATCAAACGCATTTCAACCTCCAGCTTAATTTTCATGCAGCTCAGTGTTTATAAATTATTGTGTGAACTACGTGCTGTACAACGATATAATTTCGCAGGCAGATCCATTGGTATATGTGACTACTGTCTATGAAATGAGTTATGAATGGAGTTAGTAGTAAAGAAATAATGAATTAAAATGTCATATACGATGCTGCAGTTTTTCATGCATCTCAGTACTTGACGTCAAATATCCTGAACTGTGCCATACAATGACATATTTTTGTAGCTACATTCGGCAGCATATGTTTGCAAAATGTGTTGAGAATACTGTTAGCAGTAAAGAAGTAAAAAAATTAAAACGTCGTGCTTCCTGCAGCAATTTTACTGCATGAACAGTGAACATGCAGTAAGTTAGAAATTTTTTTCCTGTCATCATTTCGTGGGGGTTGTCAGCGAGAAAGAGCTTCATAAAGTCTATTGCAAGTCGCTTAGTGCTCTCATTCTCAAATACTGGACGATGAAAGTGTGGGTATTCGCATGCCATGGACAGCACTGCTTTTACACCCCACCCCCACCTCTTTGACAAGTAGGTTGTTCTGACACTTGTAACGATTCTTTCCAGAAACTATGTGATTTGTGTACGAATTTTGGTTGAAACCAGTACATTCATACATACATATAAACGTACATTCACTTTTATGATATGTATTTATTTCCTCACACTGATGTCTGACCACTGACCTACAGATCCTGGAGATATGAAGAAAATCGAAGAGGGCAGAGACCGTAGTGTGAGAAATGCACCCTTCTTCGTACCGATAAAAGCCCTCCAAAAGTCGTACTGGTGACACATGGTAATAATATCAGTTATCAATAAAGTCACAAATAAATGTATGCAAAGACGAGCAAAAGGAAGGTATTAGTTAATTAAAGAATAGTTACATAAGGTGACAACTTCTCTGATGGAAGTGATTGAATTGCATTAACTCATGTTTCCGTCATTCGACCTGCACGTCAAAGCTAATTTATCTACATCTTTTTCAGAGATAGTTAAGTTACTTTGAATACGTCCAGGAAGTTTGCCTAACCATAATATCTTCTTGCTTACGTTTTTCCTGCATAATCTTTCATCTTTAATGACAGTTCACTGTGTAATCTTTTCTACTTGGGGCACTTCACTTACCCAAAACACTATTAAGTCTCTGTTTCGCTAAGGAATATTTATTTGACCCGCCATTGCCAACCAAATCAGAGACGTTTTCAACAAATCGTGAGCCTCCAACTGTGCTAATAAATCGTTAAACTTCGTAGTTTGAGTTGTTATGCTGGCGACATGAAATTATGCCTCAGCATGGCAGAAGCAGGTTATGGGCTTTTCAACCCAGAGTGACGGTAGTTTCACACATGAATTTTCATGAGGCTGCAGCACTTTCGTTGACTGTGTCCATGATCACTTATTTTCTTATAGTACCTCCTCCATCACATCGAGGTCACCACTTGTGGAAGATCATACCTTACGTTTATTACCAAATCTAATTACACAAAACACCATTTTATGTTGTAACATTCCTTACCACGTTTTTATTATGCTATTTTCTTGTCTGCACGCCCAGTACTAATTTTGCAATTTATTTTGAACTAACTTTCCGATGAGCTAGAGATTTTAAATTTTAAACATAGTTCAGAACTAGATCACAATGCAATATTCATTAGCTTCTTTCCTTTTCTGTTTGATCGATGGAGACTGGGGTGGAGGTGAAAAGAGCCGGTAACGCCAGGCATCATGGCTGCACTGCAGGACAGACATGTAGTGCAGGTACTATAGTATTGCATTACTTTTCATGAGATATACAGAAGAGGATGCAATATACTGGTGCAGTCACATGCAGAAAAACCAAAATAAACACAAAAATTACCATGTCTGTGTTGTGGTTTCAGAAAATGTTTGGAACCGATTCACACACATGGTACTAAAAACCAGAAAATTATTAATTAAATAAAAATAAATTTTTAATATACCACACTTTAAAATGAACTAAAAAGTATAAAATAATTTCTCCCAGCCTCGTAGAGACTGCTATCCCCTTATAGAGAGTCCTAAGACTTTGTGATTGTGAAATTTTAATAGGTATGAAAATACTTATATGATTTCAAACAAAACTGTGGGGCACGACAGTACATAACTGTTGTGTGAATAGTTCACCTTCTTACACTACTCACAAATTGATGCGTGAATAGTTCACGTCCATACTATTACCTTCTCCATGTACCCCTCATATAGTGACTCAGATCTTACAAGTAATTTCATAGCTATTACAATTCACAATCCCAAATTTTCAGGACTAACTGTATAGTGTTATAAATCTCTACGACTGTAGAAAAAATTATTTTAGGCTTTTAGACAGATTTAAAAATTTTGTATACTATAAATACATTTTAGCTAAATAACTATAATTTCCCGCCCCCTGCCCCCTCCCCCCCTGAACCATAGATCTTGTCGTTGGTGGGGAGCCTTGCGTGCTTAAGCGATATATTTAGCCGTACCGTAGGTGCAACCACAATGGGGGTATATATTGAGATGCCAGACAAATGTATAGTTCCTGAAGAGGGTCAGCAGCTTTGTCAGTAGTTTCACTACTGGATGATTGACTCATCTGGCCTTGTAACACTAACCAAAATTGCCCTGCTGTGCTGGTACTGCAAATGGCTGAAAGCAAGGGGAAACTACAGCTGTAATTTTTCCTGAGGGCATGCAGCTTTACTGTATGGTAAAATGATGATGGCGTTCTCTTGGATAAAATATTCCAGATGTAAAATAGTCCCCCATTCGGATCTCCGGGCAGGAATTACTCAGGAGGATATCGTTACCAGGAGAAAAAAACTGGCGTTCTACGGATCTGAGCGTGGAACGTCAGATCCCTTATCGGGCAGTTAGGTTAGAAAATTTAAAAAGGGAAATGGATAGGCTGAAGTTAGATATAGTGCAAGTTAGTGAAGTTCGTTGCCAGGAGGAACAAGACTTCTGATCAGGTAAATACAGGGTTATAAACAAAAAATCAGATAGGGGTAATGCAGGAGTAGGTTTAATAATGAATAAAAAATAGGAGCACTGGTAAGCTACTACGAACAACGTAGTGAATGCCTTATTGTAGCCAAGATAGACACGAAACCCACGCGTACCACAGTAGTACAAGTTTATATGCCAACTAGCTCCGCAGATGACGAAGTGATTGAAGAAATATATTATGAGATAAAAGAAATTCTTCAAACAGTCAAAGGAGAAGAAAATTTAAGTCATCGGCGACTGGAATTCGATAGTAGGAAAAGGAAGAGAAAGAAAAGTGGAAGGTGAAGATGGAATGGGGTAAGGAATGAAAGAGGAAGCCACCTGCTAGATTTTTGCACAGAGCATAACTTAATCATAGCTAACACGTAGTTTAAGAACCATGAAAGAAGGTAGTGTACGTGGAAGAGGCCTGGAGACACTAGAAGGTTTCAGATAGATTACAGAATGGTAAGATACAGATTTAGGAACCAGGTTTTAAATTGTAAGACATTTCCAGTGGCAGAGGTGGACTCTGACCACAATCTATTGCTTATGAGCTATAGATTAAAGCTGAAGGAACTGCAAAAAGGTGGCAATTTAAGGAGATGGGATCTGGATAAACTGAAAGAACCAGAGGTTCTAGAGAGTTTCAGAGAGAGCATTAGGCAACGATAGACAAGAAGAGGGGATATATAGACAGTAGAAGAAGACTGGGTAGCACTGAGAGATAAAATAGTGAATGCAGGAGAGGATCAAGTCGGTAAAAAGACGAAGGCTAGTAGATATCCTTGGGTAACAGAAGAAATATTGAATTTAATTGATGAAAGGAGAAAATATAAAAATGCTGTAAATGAAGCAGGCAAAAAGGACTACAAACGTCTCAAAAATGAGACCGACAGGAAGTGCAAAATCACTAAGCAGGAATGGCTAGAGGACGAATGTACGGATGTAGAAGCTTGTATCACTAGGGGTAAGATAGATACTGCCTAAAGAAAAAGTAAAGAAACACTTGGAGAAAAGAGAACCACTTGTATGAATATCAACAGCTCAGATATAAAACCCGTTCTAAGCAAGGAAGGAAAAGCAGAAAGGTGGAAAGGAGTAGGGTCTGTACAAGGGCAATGTATTGCAGTGCAATATTATGCAAATGGAACAGGACGTAGGTGAAGATGAAATTGGAGATATAATACTACGTGAAGGAATTGACAGAGCACTGAAATACCTAAGTCGAAACAAGGCCCTGGGAGTAGACAACATTCCATAAGAACTACTGATAGCCTCGGGAGAGCCATAGAGCCATCACAGACAATTTTCCACCATCTGGTGAGCAAAATGTACAGACTGACGAAGTACGCTCAGACTCCAAGAAGAATATAATAATTCCAATCACAATGAAAACCAGGTGTTGACAGGTGTGAAAATTACCGAACTATCAGTTTAATAAGTCACGGCTGCAAAATACTGACACGAATACCTTACAGAAGAATAGAAAAACTGGTAGATGCGAACCTTATAGAATATCAGTTTGGATTTAGCAGAAATACTGGAACACATGAGGCAATACTGACCCTACGACTTATCTTAGAAGACAGATTAAGGGACGTCAAACCTACGTTTCTAGCATTTGTGGACCTAGAGAAAGCTTTTGACAATGTTGACTGGAATACTTTCTTTCAAATTCTGAAGGTGGCTGGCGTCAAATACAGGGAGCGAAAGGCTATTTGCAATTTGTACAGGACCAGATGGCATTTATAAGAGTCGAGTGTCATGAAAGCGAAGGAGAAGTTGGGAAGAGAGTGAGACAGGGTTGTAGCCTATCCCAGATATTATTCAATTTACATATTGATGAACCAGGAAAGGAAACAAAAGAAAAATTTGGAATAGGAATTAAAATCCATCGAGGATAAAAAAAACTTTGAAGTTTGACGATGATATTGTAATTTTGTCAGAGATAGGAAAGGACCTGGACAGTATCTTGAAAGCAGCATATGAGATGAATATTAAAAAAAGCATAATAAGGATAATGGAATGTAGTCTAATTAAATCAGGTGATGCTGAGGGAACCAGATTAGGAAATGAGACACTTGAAGTAGTAAATGAGTTTTGCTATTTAGGGAGGAAAATAACGGATGATGGTCGCAATAGAGAGGATATAAAATGTAGACTGGCAATGGCAAGGAAACCGTTTCTGAAGAAGAGAGGTTTATTAACATCGATTATAGATTGAAGTGTCAATAAGTCTTTTCTAAAGGTATTTGTATGGAGTGTAGGCAACTGTGGACGTGAAACATGGACGATAAATAGTTTGGACAAGAAGAGAATTGAAGCTTTCACAATGTGATGCTACAGAAGAATGCTGAAAATAAGATGGGAAGATCACGTAACTAATGAGGAGAATTGGGGAGAAGAGGAATTTGTGGTACAACTTGACCAGAAGAAGGGATCGGTTTGTAGAACATGTTCTGAGACATCAAGTGATCACCAGTTTAGTACTGGAGGGCAGTATGGAGGGTAAAAATCGTAGAGGGAGATCAAGAGATGAATACACTAAGAAGATTCAGAAGGATGTAGGATGCAGTGGGTAATTGGAGATGAAGATGCTTGCACAGGATGGAGTACCATGGAGAGCTGCATCAAACCAGTCTCTGGACTGAAGGTAACTACAACAACTACTATAATTTTACAGCTCACTAGTGACCTTTTTATACCATCTTTGCCATTAAAATAAAATGTAGATGCGGTAAACGAGAGGGAGTTTCACACACTTTTTGAAGGATATGTTCCTAAAATAAGTGAAGGTATTGTGTGGAACACTTGAAATAAATAATTTACTATTTAGTAGCTGTTAACATTTCTATGTGTCCCCAAAGTAGGTTATCAACATAAAAAACAGATCGTTAACTTCTTTTCTTATTTTCTTTCGTCAATACCTGACATCATCTTATTCCAGGGAAGCTTGTAGTTGAGAAAATAATTCTGTGTTGCACAGGAGCATGTAATAAAGATATGTAGTCTGCACCTTAGATGGTGTTGTAGACAGCCCTTTAAACATTTGTGTATTGTGGTGTGCATACTGTAAGACCTTCAGTACACACACCATCAGATTACTTGACTTGTCGCTCTAACGAAGTAAGCGAGTGTCAGCAATATGTCTCGTGGTCTTATCGTGGCGTGTTTATCTTCTGCCGTTAGGTCAGACGATAGAAATGCCACTTGCACGCTTAGAGTAGCAGATTGACGGTGACCAACTTTAAACAGAACTTGATTAATTTTCACATGCATTTATTAAAATAGTAACAAGCATAAACCTTATGTAACTTGATTCTGGTTGCTATTTACAATTGACAATCTGAAGTTCCTTTGGTCTTGGTACATTTATCTTATTCTCACATATCTTTGATACTTGACAAATGTGTCTATACATTTATCTTCATGGCTATGTACAGGAATGTGGTAATCTTATTAGGTGCAGACTGAAACATGACTATAGACTGGTACAGACTAATTCAGACTGGTACAGACTAATGCAGACTGGTATAGACTAATGCAGACTGACTAATAAGAGGTCTGTACGCTCGTTATAATACCTCGTGCGTTCAGGTATCACTGCTGGAGTGTGATCTGCGAGGAGAAAAGGTTCTACGTTAGCAGCAATCTCATTGGCTGCATTACATATTAATACGCGGATCGGCGGAACCAGAATTTGGTCCGTTTCTAAGGCAGCGCCATCTCGTAGTGCAGAGACGGACGAGTGCTGCGCGTGCACTGTTGTGCTTAGCGGGTAACACTCTAGTGGGAAAGTTGTGTACACGCTGACTACGCGAAACTATGTACACAACATGTATACTGACAGCCTCAAAGCTATCTTATGAAGTTTGCTGTCAAGATGAATCGTTATTTGCGAGCAAAAGTAAAACTTATAAATGTAACATTCGAAAGAGATAAAATTTGACACTATCCATCACTAAGGCTCTGTGAAGGACAGAGAGAGTAATCAAAAACCTTCGTTGGTATAAATAGTCTAACAGATATGACGATTAGCTTCAAACATAAACTGAAATCATATACGTTTAACAAGATCTTATAAGAATTTCAAACATATAAATACATCTTGTACGTGTTATGTGTTCACGTGCGTAAGACAGACAGACGAGAGAGTAAACACTTGACGTTTGTGTATTGCTGTACTATGAAAGAATGACATTGCAGTTACGATTCACTGAAGATGTAAATGTGATGCTCATTGAGATAATGTTCAACATGTTGCACCAATGTGCTGGAGGGAGAAATAGAAGCAGAGAGAAGGAATGGACAACGAAGTTTTACTGGCTCCATTGAAGAAAATAGGATTCCTCCTCATGTATATTTTTCAATACCTGTTATTTTTCACATGTTAATCGGGTTGACACAAGAACTACACATTGTTAAAACTTAAGGAAACGCGTTGATATGCTTCGATGTAAGCTACAACTTGAAAACGGCGCGACAGCTGGTACAAGCACATTTAATAAAAGCTCTGGGGGGAAAGGCTGCCGTTTCTGAAATGGTATATAAGTGTGGTCATTGAGCAAAAGACAATATTATTTCTTGATTTCAGGTGCAAGAAGCTCTTCTGCAGCTTAAAGCTTTACGACCACAACACAAATGATTGTGTAAGCGCAAGCAATAGTGCCTAGAGCAAATATTTTATAGTAGTTTGTTCAGATTCAGTAATATGTGCGTCTTTTATTCCCCTAATACAATGTAAAACGAAAGAAGAGCGTTTATAAGAAAATGATTCTTTATTGACAGAAAAGCCTGAACAAGCGGAAAAATCTCCTTCCTTAATCTGTGTATTTAACGTATGCTTCATGTTACTAGCTGACAAGGAAGACTTGACCCGTCTCCAAGTGTCGCATAATGGGTGACTAAGTATCCAATACACCAACGTGCCTTTGAGAGAGGCCATGAAGAATGAGAATACGGTGGCCTACTCCCATAGGCAGCAAATATTTTTAAATGCTGTGGTCGATCGGTTCTAGGCGCTTCAGTCCGGAACCATGCTGCTGCTACGGTCGCAGGTTCGAATCCTGCCTCGGGCATGGATGTGTGTGATGTCCTTAGGTTGGTTACGTTCATGTAGTTCTAAGTCCAGGAGACTGATGACCTCAAATGTTAACTCCCATAGTGCTTAGAGAAATCTGAACCATTTACTTTTAAAAACATTAGCTAAGATTGAACTGTAGAAAAGTCAGTCATTGCTTTATATTCGAACTGAACTGACGAATTTTCACTTCTTTACCTACTGGAAGTTAGGCCAACGACCTTGCAGCAGTGGTAACACCGGGTCCCGCCAGGTCACCGAAGTTAAGCGCTGTCGGGCTGGGCAAGCAACTGGACTGGTGACCATCCAGTCTGCCGAGCACTGTTGGCTAGCGGTGTTTACTGAGCCCTTGTGAGGCAAACTGAGGAGCTACTTGATTGAGAAGCAGCGACTCCGGTGTTATAAACTGATATACGGCCGGGAGAGCGGTGTGCTGACCACATGCCCTCCATATCAGTGTCCAGTGACGCCTGTGGGCTAAGGATGACACGGCAGCCGGTCGGTACCTTTGGCCATTCGTGGCCTGTTCGGCCGAAGTTGACTCGAAATTAACTTGGCTTCCACACCTGAAAGACCTACGAACAACATACTGGAAGTTAGTTAACACAACAAAATTTAGTGTTTGTAATTGTAAAGGACAGCATATCAGCCGTTTATCAAAGGAGCTTCTATATCCCGCAAGGGACTGGCCTTCTTCGAGTTTCTGATACTGACCTTCAATTTCTTTGTCAGTCTTCCTAAAGCAGCTCGAAGAGGTTCTAAGAAAACGCGAAAACCTCGCATTCGAAAAAGAGAAGCTTTCTTACCATTGTTAACTACAAAACGTTTCAATCTTATCAACGTAGTTTCTGGTGACTGAGTCTGAAAGACGACGATACTGATGGTTCTGTTGGCTTTCACATGTCGTATTATTAACGAATGGAAGTGTTTTATTAACAAATATTGAATCATTTTTAAATAGAAATAACATTTCTGTTTTAATTACGTTTCGGATAGATTTAGTTTATTAATTACAAATTAAAATTTGGTACAAAAGGAAACATCAAACTGAAATTAAAGTACTTTGTTATTTAGAGAGATAGAACAGAATTATTGGTGTGATAACTTTTTCAGTTTACGCTGAGGCATTTCTTGTGTCTGTCGAATCTGAATATATTTTCACGCACTTAGCAACTAAAATTAGAAACACGGTTTTTTTTATAAAATATGGAACTTAAAGGAAGTTGCTATTGACGAGTTTTGAAGCTACAGCTTTACGGTTACTACATTTTCACGCTATGCACTCAGCTACCGGCAGCTATGTTAATAAGGTTGAAATATTTTATAGTTGACAGCAGTTGGAAATCTAATTTTTAATGGCGGCTTTTAGGAGTATTTTTTTTCCTTTTTCTTTTTGACAATTGCACCATACTTCTTTGGGGAATTAATGTCCTAGTACTGAGTGTTAGACCGATGTAACGTTTCAAAATGTTTATTCATAATACACGTATGCAAATTAGAAAGTTAGTACTTCTTTAAAATTTCAGATTTTAATTGAAAGCTGTCTGTTTATCTGATACAGACTTAGAGAACCACCACAAGTTGAATAACGGAACGGAGCGCGATCGTGCACGGCTGAGAGCACTACTGCGGCTAAGGCGCCTGCTTGAGCGGCCGCCTGCCGGGCACAGCTGTGTTGTGGGTGGCGGGGCAAGTAGGGGCAGCAGAAGGGCCGCCTCGCCAACTTGTGGGCAGAGAAGAGCCGTCCGACTGCTCCGGACTCCAGCTCCCCCTCGGCCAGAGCACCGGGTCTGCTCTCGTCTCGTCTGGCGATGACCTCCTTCAGGGCAACAGTCCGGTCACGCCTGGCGCCCACTCGAGCAGCGCCGTAACAGCCGTTCCAAATAACAGCGGCCACCCGGCAATCCTCTTTTACGGTGCCATATGCTTCCCACCGCACACAGAGGCGACGCGGGCAGTTTCTAACAATGCGCACATATTCCAAAGTAGAAGAAACGGTTACATCTACGAAACTCCTCATATATTTCATTCTTATTCCGCTAAGAGTTTCTGTGGGACGTTTCTCTGTACGACCACTTAGTTAACCCGAAGTAAGCAGTGACTTGAGACGTCATATATGCTAGCTCCCAGTGTTAAGCTTATTCCGAAATAGAATGTTACTGAAAAAAGGGGAAGTGGTCAGTCCTTGTAAATGACCGCCGAGTTTTTCTCCAAACAGCATTTTTTCTGTCTGTGAAGGAAAGGAGAAAGCTTCGAATAGATTTGTAATTCAATCACAAAAGTAGACCATTTCACGAGCAATGCTTTAGTTATGAACAGAGCGCTTTCTTTGATTTCTTTAAGGTGATAGTATAAATACGTTGTTCGGATGCTGTTTTACCGGGTTGAATTCACTGCAATGTGAGATAGTATGAGCTTACCAAAAAGTGTGAGTTTGCTGACAGCTTCGAACACTGATTTCGAACAAAGATATTTTACTTATTTTTGTTTAGCGTATAGCACAGAAAATCACGTGTGATCAAATACGTGTACAAATACGTGTACATAAGAAGGGCCGGCCGGAGTGGCCGAGCGGTTCTAGGCGCTACAGTCTGGAACCGCGCGACCGCTACATTCGCAGGTTCGAATCCTGCCTCGGGCATGGATGTGTTTGATGTCCTTCGGCTAATTAGGTTTAAGTAGCTCTAAGTTATAGGGGACTGATGGCCTCTGACGTTAAGTCCCAAAGTGCTCAAAGCCATTAGAAGCATTTGAACAGAAGAAGGAAATAGTGTAAATATGCAACAAGTAGAAGAAAGTTAAAATAACAAATATGCCTCTTTCTGACTCTTGTGATTCATACATTCTATTGCATCTTGAGTCGTAGTAAAGAACACGAGCCGCTAACCAGAGTAAGACAACAAGGGGCATCTTGCAGCAATGTTGCATATTACTTATCCATTGGCATCACACTGACGTTCCGCTGGAACTCTTTTCCCAGCTTGAGAACGAGTCCGCGCATCTTCCAAAGTGTTTTCGTATTCCGTTCAGGCAGGTCACATGTTTCCGTATAAGTTGAGACCCCTCGTGTTTTTCTGTGATGTCAAGAAGATCGTAGATACATGTTGGCGAGGACTCAACGCAATATCTGTCAGGCTTCGGAGGCATTAAAACTAGTGGCAAGTAGTTTGCTGGTTTTCAAATACTGAAGAACTCTGGAGCGAAATCTGCCTACTTCCACATTTTCAGGCACTTGAACTGGCAGCAAAGGGTTACTTTGTACTTTATTACGACCTCTGATGAGAACATGGTCCCGTCATATTTGGGGTGGATGAAAGAGTCTGATCGACGAGAGCCAACGGTTGGGTGTAGACCTTATAAAGCGCAATAGGAGGAGCATATCAAGCGGAAGGGTAGAAAAATGTGCAACACTTTGGTCAAATTCAGGGACTTGGTAAATTTATCTTGGATCTGAAAACAAAATTAGTGGTAGTATTTAATGACGTTGTGGAGGCATATGATGGGATAGGTCATCAACATTTAAAACCAATTTTATCAAAAATTGATTTTTAACTATATTGTCAACTGGGATAACAACATTGTAGCTAATAAATATTGCTCGTAGTTTGAAGTGGGCGTTTATTAATATCAGATACCTGTAGGCTTGCAGAACTTTAGACCCCATGTGCCTTCAGATAAACACCATTAGGCGCGAAAATTGGCAATTAGGACTAAACAAAGAAAAGTGCGAGGTCATCCACATGGGTACTAAAAGAAATACGATAAATTTTGGGTATACGATAAATCGCACAAATCAAAGAGCTGTCAGTCTGACTAAATTCCTAGGCATTACAATTATGAGCAACTTAAATTGGAAAGACCACACAAATAATATTGTGGGGAAGGCGAAAAAAAACTGCGCTTTGTTGTCAGAACACTTAGAAGATGCGACAACCCTATTAAAGAAAGGGCCTACACTACACTTGTTCGTCCTCTGCTGGAATACTGCTGCGTGGTATGGGATACTTACTAGGTAGGATTGACGGGAGACATCGATAAAGTACAAAGAAGGGCAGTTCGCTTCGTGTTGTCGCGCAATAGGGGTGACAGTGTCCAGTGTCACTGATACGAAGCGCGAGTCGGGGGGGGGGGGGGGGGCTGTCACTGAAACAAAGGCGTTTTTCTTTGCGGTGAAATCTATTTACGAAATTTCAATCACCAACTTTCTCTTCCGAATGCGAAAATATTTTGTTGACACACACCTATGTAGGGAGAAATAATAAAATAAGTGAAATGAGAGCTCGAACGGAAAGATTTAGGTGTTCCTTTTTCCCACGTGTCATTCTAGAATGGAATGGTAGAGAAGCTGTGTGAAACTGGTTCGATGAACCCTCTGCAGGCACTTAAGTGTGAACTGCAGAGTAACCATTTAGATGCAGATGTAGGCTTTCCAGAAAGGATGGGACCAAACATAGTATCATTAAACAAATATTTAACACTGAAAATTTTTTCCGGATTACATCCCAAAAATTACAAGAAGAAATCGGCTGCCAACAAATCAAATCCCGCTTCTTTCTTTCGAAGTGAAATTCGACACGTCTCCTGCATGTCTTTATTAGTGAACGCAACTACTGATTCTTTGCTGTGTTCGTTGCATAACATTCCACACTTTTATTTAACTACTTAATACAGATATTAACAATCAGTTGCCTCTTTGCGTCCCTGCGAACAACTCCAACTGCAGTCAGACAGGTCGCCATCCTTATTATGAAATCTTCACCCCATGAGACAAGGGTAATTATATTTAAACTGATATCACCTCCTATGACAGTCTCGTAGTCCGAGCATCCATTCATAGGATCACTAAATGTAGGGAAATCAACACCTGAACACTGGCAACTATAAATAAAATTAGAGTACCACACAAAAAAAATTAGGTGAATACATGTTGTGTTACCGTCTTTTCCGAAACAGTCCAGTAACGGATGTAAAATCATGAAGCAAGGACCCATTTGACCGGAATAATAACTGACACCAAGGATTGTGATATACAGGTGATTTTTTCCACCGTGTACAAACTTTAGGGATTGATCGATAAGAGGATACAGAACAAAAAAGGCCTAATGAACTTATGTCCGGAAATGCATGTTTTGCACGCTAGAGACCATTCATCAATCATACTACGGAGACTGCGATCTAGAATGCTCTGTACCATGCAGCCACAATTACAGTATGCACGGTTTTATCGCAGAGGGCGGTACTGTTCCTCATACGTCATGCCCCAACGCCCTCTTCTGCCATAGTCATTGGCAATGTTGTGCCCGATTGATTTCTCTAGCTGTCTCACCGTGTAGTGGATGTAATACTGCGTTGTACATAAGGGTTCCTATTCGAATCGAGAGCTAGCCGACATGGTGTTTACTCACGGAAAGGCAAATGACAATGAGCGACGGGCAGTAAAGTCGTATCAGGAGACCTGTCCCCGCTGACAACAATCCCAGCATTCAATGTTTGCAACAGTGTTTCGCCGTTTGTCTGAGAAAGGGTCGTTTCAGGAAGCAGGAAATCATGAAGGACGTAACCGGTATGTTCGGACACCAGACGTGGTGGAAACTGTGATTTACACTGTGGAAGGCGACCGCCGCGTCAGTGCACGACAGTTGGCCCGCCAGTACAGGGTAAGCCAGACGAGGGTGTGGGACATTCTTCATGACAATTGTTACTCCCGTTATCACTTACAGCGTGTGCAGGGCTTACTAGCGACAGACTTTCCACATCTGGAGCAGTTCTGTCACTGGTTTCTTCCCCAGGCAAACACGATTCCGGGAACTGTGTCATCCATCCTATTCACAGACGAGGCCACCTTTAGCGGAGTGGTACCTTCAACTCTCATAACAGTCGTCTGTGGGACAGTATGCATAACCCAGATGGAATGGTCACAGAGAATCATCAGCATCGGTGCAGCCGTAATAAGTGGGCCGGGATAATTGGCGACCGTCTTCTTGGGCCAGTCTTCCCTCCACGTCGCCTAAGAGGCCGGAACTGTCGGCGTTTCTTGCAGGTGACTTTGCCTTCCCCCCGCTGAAAGAAGTTCCACTGATGATTCGAAGCGTTATATGGCTGCTACGTGATGGTTCTCCAGCCCACATTGCCTTTAACGTCCGGACGCATCTCAGTCCTGTCTTCCCCGGCCGATGGATAGGACAAGGGTGTCCAGTTGCATGGCCTGCTCATTCACAGGATCTCAACCCGTGCAATTTCTGGTTATGGGGCCATCTCAAAAGTATCGTGTAGGCAGAGCCCACTCCATATGTGGACACACTGGAGCAGCGTATTCATGCTGCCTTTGACACTGTTCGGCTGCAGCCTTGCCGATGTTAACACGTGAGTCAGAACATACTACGGCGCGTACACTCATGCGTTGAGACACATGGAAACCATTTTCAACACGTACTGTAGCTGTGGCTGCCTTGTACAGCGCGTATTAGACCGGAGTCTCTGTAAAAATATATGATTCAATAAATGGTCTCTGCCATGGAAACCAAGCATTTCAGGACATAGGTTCATTAGATCTATTTTGTCCCGCGTCCTCTCATCGATTAATCCATAGAGTTTGTACACAGTGGAAAAAATCACACTGTTTAACAGTAATAATAATCGTCAGTAGCTGACTAATGTAATTTTCTCTTCATTTACTTTTTGATTCGAATTTTCATGCTTTATATGTATGAGAGGACGTTGAAAGTAGACTAGGACAAGGTGACAGTACCATGGAATCATATAGGCCACCACGCTTGGAGCGATTCTTAGCAGAGAGCACCTGGAGGCACACAGATCAATGGCTCGCAGACTACTGAACAGTCTTTTGTAGTACCGCAGCTGGGTATCCAAAGCACCGCAAACGAACACAGATAACATCCCCAATGGCGCATTGTCCTCAGCCGCGACCATTTTTACAATCCAGTAGTAGAATGAGAAGGAATGGGGCTTTTGGCAAAGCCCAAGAACACTCTACTGTGAACAAAACGTAACGAACTTTATTTTTTCCAGAAAGCACTGGGTGCTATCTTGAAAATTGACTAAAGATCTGCATTTTTGGGACGCTTTTTAGAGGTGAGATGCTCCTGAACGTCGATTCTACAACAATCAAATGTTTACAAAGCATAAGAACTGATAGTAGTGGCATATTTGAAAAAACTACACGTCAGAGAGAGAAACTCAAGTGTGCCAAGGAGGATCCACATCATTGACCACAGAGAGAGATGGGAAGAGAGTGAGATGCCTTTCTTTCCGTCACGAATTGTTCTCATGTACCAACCTTTTTCAACTCGGAATAGCAACTGAAACCTGCGTCCTCGATTATTTGCTGGATTTATTCCAGTTTCTCTCTTCCTGTAGAGTATATAGGAACTACAGCTTCCTCTAGTACCATGGAATTTATTCCCTGACGTCTTAACAGACGTCCTACCATTCTTTCCTTTCTCCTTGTCAGTATTTTTCAGGCCTTTATTCTGTGTAAAATAATAAGCCGTTCATTACTGGTCGACCACTAAAGATGAGCCCAGAGAAGGGAGCAGTGCTTTCTGAGCAGCAGTTTTATAGCTTGGCACTCGGAAGCTCCATATCCCAGCGAGTTCAAATCGGGTACAGAGTGTAGCGAGCACTCGATAAAAAATTGTTTCTTTGGAGAGAACCCTCAACATTTCTTCCTACTTCTTCATAGAGAGCCTTCACCATTTCATCTTGATCTCCAAGAGACAGGCTGAAACGCTGCCACATCAAGTGAATCGGAGGACTATTAAGATTTCGGACTGATGTCTACTTAGCTGATGGCGAGGATCATTATTATGCCGCCAATAACTGCTTCTGCAGTAACTTCACCCTCCATCTTCAATCTACTGTGTTGAGATCCAACCTCAACCGTGAGATAATGTGTAGGGACATTAAAGCCTTTTCATACAATTTCATAACTTCCAGCTTTACTTTGGAAACTGGCATTCAGATTCAATGACCAGTTTGCTTTCAACTCTGCCCACAGATTTAACGCATTCCCTTCTTTAGTGCTATCTGTCTTTTCTACTATCGTCGTTACAATTATACGATTGCAATTGTTTCGTTTACGTGGTTATTAGAATCCTTCCCCAGACCCTTATATAAGATACAACAAGGTTTTACTAGAATAATATTATCATTTCTTGTCAAATGTTTTCTTTAAAGGAAGACACCCAGTTAATTGTGATTCTTGTTTCATTTACTAGTCATTTAATTCCTGATTCTTAATTGGTTATTTTAGATGGTGTTTAACTATGCCAAAAACGAGACCTATTTTATACACCTCCAACTTTGAATCACATGACTGTAACCTAGAATTCTGGCGATTCCTCCAATGATTCGTTGATCTGTGACCGCCTAAAGCCGCAGATAGTCCCGCGAAATTCAAATTTGGCAGTATGACTTCCGTTGGTGCTTAATCGTTTGCGTGTTCTTTTCAATGAAGTGAGGCTGGTATGTCCATCGTTTTCGAACTGAAGAACCATTATACAATTTTTGATTCTATGTATGTTGTATGTTAGGAGGGGAACGAATTTCAGTGTATACAGAAAGATTGAGAAATTTTATGATAGTTTGATTAGCTCATTCTTGAAATTTAGGTGTGTTCGAGGGCGACAATTTAGCACGGATGAGAGAGGCAGAAAGGAAAATTTCAAGCAATGGAGAAACAATAAACAATGCTTCAGATACTTAGCTGCCACAAGAAAACATTCAGCAAGTAGATACTAGCGATCAGTGGGGACTAGCATCTCAGAACTAAACAAACATGCTTAAAGAACATGATCAGGAACGAAGTAGTAGCAAAATATCTGAGGTAGCATTTAAGACAGAAGAGGAGCATGAAATATTACACGTAGCGGAAAACTCAGGAGTTACAGGCTGCCAAAACTCATCGCAAAGTGATACCAACCACCAGCGCACACCACCACTGCCTGAAGGATACAACTTGCAGAGCTCCGTACACGAGCAGTTTAAGCAAAGCGACAAAGGAAAAGACGTGAAATTTAAAAACTACCAAGAAGGAAATGACAAACAGTTTAAGAATCACGTCTAACTTTTAAAGACAAGCAAGGAAAAACTAGACACATAATGTAACGAAAATAAAAAACAATTTAGAACCAAGAAGCCAGACTAACAGCTGTGAACCTTTAATCAGGAACTCGAAGACCACATAAAGAAATGCGAGGAGCAGGGAAAACCGCTGACCAGAAGATAGGTGAATAGATGCAAAAAGTGGACACATGAAGGCAGAGCACTAAAACACGACATACAGATTAAAAGCGTTAACCCTAATATAAGAGTGTTGAAACCTTTGGGAAGAATACTGACGCCAATACTAAAGGTATTGAAGAAGTAAAACGATGGAGGGAGGATTCACAAAGGATACGATGGAAAAGGTAGACCAAGCCAAATTACCAATCGCAATGAAACATCATCTGACAGGACAGTACCAACAGAGATAGGAGAAAATGCCGTTATAAGATATTTAGTGAAATTTTAGAAAGCACGTGAAACTACAAACTGCAGGAACGGAACAGGGAGATGTTAGACCACTCCCAGAAAACAAGGAGAGTAGCATTTTTTCAAGGAGTAACAACGGGAAAGGAAATGCGGCAATTCTAAGTGAAGAAGAACGAAAGAGATAAGATCAAGAAATCGGAGAACTGACCAGAAGGTTATGCCGCATCAGAGGAGAAGTGTCACATTCTGGTCCAGCAGTAATTATCACATCGAGTGTCTATAATGTATCATGTGAGATGAACTATGGGTATATTACGAACCAGTTCGTGTCATCACAAAAGTTTTCGCTGTTTCTGGACGTTGCGAACCGCCTTAACCCCAGGCTATGGATCGAAGAATTCCTTGAAACACTACCGACATTTTTACCACATGTTTTAAGGATTAGATTCGTATGTGCTCACTTCAGACAGGACGCAGCGACGAAAATGGGAGAAATCCTGGGGCAATGCAAGGCGAATGACGAATTTGCACACGCCTTTCTTGATGAATAAAGCTGGAAATCAAGATGACAGTAAATTAAGTAGGGTCCAAGTGGCCGAATCCACTACAGTTGTTCAAAACTATGGTATGGAAGAGCCAATTTTTAGATGAACCTTATTGACCATCTGAAGTCATACAACTTTGTTTAACAAAGCTCCCACGTGAAATAAAGAATGCGGTTAAGGATCGCTGGCACAAATATGCACAACATTCGAGGAATCCGGCATCTATGGGACGAATTAGGGTCCGACAGAAGTTGCGAAGCGATAGGGTCGGTACATTTCAAAAACGGTTCGAATGGCTCTGAGCACTATGGGACTTAACTTCTGAGGTCATCAGTCCCCTAGAACTTATAACTACTTAAACCTAACTAACCTGAGGACATCACACACATCCATGCCCGAGGCAGGATTCGAACTTGCGACCGTAGCGGTCGCGCGGTTCCAGACTGTAGCGCCTAGAACCGCTCGGCCACTCCGGCTGGCTCGGTACATTTTATTCAGACGAACTTTCCCATGGAAAATTAGCTAATGAATAATTACAACTGGAGGGTACGGCACACACCACTACCGTATCGAAATGAATGGAAAGGAAGTAATGTAACCGTCGCTGGGGACCTGACTATTGGCCATACGAAAACAAAAACAACTGGAGGCGTGATGACCGACCAAAAAATGAGAGACGAGATGAGCAAAGATCCTTGAAGTGCACTGGCCACAACCTAGAAATAACCGTAGGAATGAGGAAAGAGACAAAGTGGCGAGAATCCGACTAACCGTGGTCGCTCTGGCACCAGTTTGCCGGCCGCACTATTCGGGGATTGTGCGGAGTTGAAGTAAACCTTAGCTGAGGAATTAAAGTATTAAGTAAAATAGAAAAGAAGATGTCACATACCTTTCTGTAGGTGTCAGAATTTGATAGAAAAAAAGGTGCAAGCACACTCGATTCACGCTGTCAGATCTAAGGCGCTCGACTGTTACATAAATTATGTGACAAGGTGAAGCATTGGTCATCATTCAAATTACAGGAGATGAAGACGCAAGGTGCTATGTATGGGAAGTGTGCAGAAATTAAGGAACAGGTGCGGGCGGATTTTGATTGTCAGTCACATGTATTCAATGCCAGCTTTTTTAATAACAAAACATTTCACTCAGGCTCGATTACCTAAAACACTACCCACGTCTAATTTAAGATGATTTGCCTTGTAAGAGAGAATGATTTATAGTGAAAAGTACAAGGATGGAAACTGCTGTAAGTTAATACTTAATTTTATCATGTGAAGGAATCAAGGAATGAAAAGAAATAAGAGATAAAAATCATTTGTAAATAAATCTTAATTGAATGGTTGTTCAACTGCATGAAAAAATAAAAGTGACGGAATTTCAAGTAACGTTAAAGTAATAATCTGAATAAATTTATTAAAAGTAATATTGATATTAATTGTAAATGTTTATGAGAAATGAGAGCAAGTTCAGGCTATATTTATAATTATGTAACTTGTATTGCTAATGAATGTTTTGCAAATCTGCTTAGATGTCGCACAAATCAAACGAGCGAATGACTTACGAGAGAACTGCAGAAGAGAGATGTAATGCGAGAATGTGTGGGCGTAGAGCCACGGGCGGACACACACAGCGGAGCGCACCAGAACTGGGCCAGCAAGTTGAACAGCAGCAGTGCGTGTCTGGAGTCAGAACTTGTGACTTTGGGCCGCTACCTGCGGAGACCCCTGTGCTGGAAGCTTAAGCCGTCGACGAGAACAGGGGAGGCTAGGAAGGCAGTACGCCCTCCCTGCACGAGCGGCCGGGACACCACACCGGTCTGTTGCCTTCACTGCACAGTGTCTTGCAGCGCCGCGGGATCCCAGACAGCAGCGTCATCTGCATACGCATTGCTTCGACGCCGTGACAGAACGTCAGATGGCTTGTCGACTAACTGCGGTATATTACCCAGATAATATGAGACAGTATTTCATTCTTAAAGAACGACTGTGTGATATCACTCTGCAGCGGAGTGTGCGCTGATAAGAAACTTCCTGGCAGATTAAAACGGTGTGCCGGACCGAGACTCGAACTCGGGACTTTTGCCTTTCGCGGGCAAGTGTTCTACCAACTGACCTACCCAAGCACGACTCACGCCCCGTCCTCACAGCTTTACTTCTGCCAGTACCTCGTCTCCTACCTTCCAAACTTTACAGAAGATCTCCTGCGAACCTTGCAGAACTAGCACTCCTGAAAGAAAGGATATTGCGGAGACATGGCTTAGCCAGAGCCTGGGGGACGTTTCCAGAATGAGATTTTCACTCTGCAGCGGAGTGTGCGCTGATATGAGTCTCGGTCCGGCATACCGTTTTAATCTGCCAGGACATATGGCTGACCACTCCTTGACTTTAAAACTGGTCACAGCCGACAACATTGATTGTAGAAGGACAATAACTTTGGTCATTGCGGATCTCCTTGATTTTATTCACGGTATAATCCCCCTTAAAGTACTAGAATGAAGAATGTTGTTGATGCCTTTCAGCCTACGATATCTGATGTTTTTATGATAATTACAACTGGTAGAATTAATGCGACTTCTACATCAAAGATTACATAAATTACAGTAATTAGCAATTCCAGTGGATGCAGTTTCAAATTTTAACTTGGAATATTACACACACACACACACACACACACACACACTCACATATATATATATATATTCAGTAGAGTCCTGTTAATCCGAACTAATTGGGATCGAATCTTGTTCGGATTACCGATTTTTTCGGATTATTCGGAATTACGGTGACGAGTTTCTAGAATGAAGTATACCCAAACAGATAAGTAGGTAGGTACACCATGGTAACAAATGGGAACAAGTGTGGGAACAACTCCCTGCCCTTGCTGTTGTTCATTGTTGAGACCTTTGTAGTGTCTGAGTTCAGTGCACTGCCAGTTGGCTCGCAAAGCGGCTGGTTATGTTAGTTATCGATAGCTGGTACGTGTAGCTGTTGGACTGTATTCGTTCAGGTGTAGTGGTGTACGTATTTTCGTCATCAGTAGACGGAGACATGCAACGTTAACTCTCAAAGAAACACTGAATACATTGATAGATAATGGTGAGAATGTACCTAAACAGGCAACGGAACTGTGTGCTGGTAACGCAACCATTGGTGATTGGAAGAAGAACCGAGTGAAGCTTGAACAGTCCTGTGGTACGTCTTCGGGAGAAACATTGGGAAATTCGGCAGATATTGAAACAGTCCCAGTACGATAAAGTGGATGAAGCTCTTTTCCTTTGTTTTACGCAGGAAAGAGAAAGGGGAATTCCTTTGAGTGGAGCACTGGTTCAGGAGAAGGATGTTTACCTGAACAAGTTAATGAATGGAGATGAGTCTTTTAGTGCGAGTACGGGTTGGTTGGACAGATTCAAGAAACGTCATGGAATCCATCAGCTAACAATTATTGGAGACAAGCTTTCTTCTGACCGTGATGCAGCGAAGGAATACTTGGGTGAGTTTGCAAAAATGATAAGAGAGGGAATGTATTCTCCCCAAAAAGTTTATATAACTGACGTGACTTGCCTTAGTTTAAGGGCATTGCCAACAAAAAGCCTGGAATCAAAAGCAGAAGACCATGCTCCTGGTTTTAAAATGTGCAAAGATCGTGTGACTTTATTAGCGTGCAGCAACACTGCTGATAATCACAATCTGCCTTTAATGCTGATCGGTAAATCTTCTAGGCCCAGAGCTTTAAAAAACTGCAACACGAACTCCCTGCCCGTATATTATCGCAACCAGGATCATGGATGGATGGTAAGCTGTTCTAAGAATGGTTTCACGGCCAGTTTGTTCCCTCCGTGCGACCGTTTCCTAAGGAAAATCGTTTGTCTCCCCTTTTGACTGATAACGCGCCATCTCACCCCAGCACTGAGGAATTATGTGATGGAGAAACTGTGGCGAAGTTTTTGCCCCCGAATGTTACACCACTTCTATAGCCGATGGACCAGGGCGTATTGCAAACATTAAAACTAATTTTCAGAAAACAATTGTTAAGAATGCTTATCCAAGATGATAGCATTCCTTTAGTGGACAAATTAAAAAAAGACCAATGTGAAGCATGTTGTTTATTGGGCCGCTGAGGCATGGCAGAAAATTTCAGAGAACACCCGGAAAATCGTGGAGAAAACTGTGGACGTCTCTTGAATTTCAAGACAACCTAGTTGAAAATGAAGAGGAAAATCTACTACAAATGATACAGGCAATCCATGGCTGTGAAGAAGCTAGTGAAGGAGACGAAGATGCGTGGACGGCAGCAGATGGGGCATGTGTGGAGAACCTTACTGAGGCTGATTTAGTTGCTGCTGTGACTCAAGACCAGGAAGAAGTGGACCGCTGTGACGGAAGTGACAATGAGTCTGAAAGCGACAAAGGAGAGCTGGTGCCACACAGTGACGTAGCAGAAGGACTTGACCTCGCGCTACGATATTTGCAGCAACAGCCCACTGCTACACCTGCTGATTTGATGTTTATGAGACGATGGCGCAACTATGCGTCGTATAACAGACTGTCTTCATTACACGAAAAAACAATGACTGAGCTTTTGTCACCTGAAAAGTAGGGATAAAATGCCCGATGTATTTTATTAAGTTTAACAGGTTTTCTTTCATTGTTATGCATTGTTTAAACCTTATATTTTGTTGTCAATTTTTCTAATACGTGTTTACTGTACTGTGTAAATTAAAATAATGTGTGTGTACAGCAGTTTAGTGCAGTTTTCCATACTTAGACTAACATTTTTCATGTTGGGATTAACCGAACGTTCGTATAACCGGCGTTCGGATTAGCGGGACTCTGCTGTGTGTGTGTGTTTGTGTGTGTGTGTGCAACAAATTGAGGAAAAAAATTTCACTATGGACAATCTTGCATCGCAATCAGGTTGCCTTATATCGGACTAGAAAATGAACGAACTCCCATGAACAGTGATCACCAGCATTAACTGTGTACCTCATGTAAGCCGGACTCTGACATTGTTCTCGTGTGACGAACCTGCGTGCCTTGAACCGACGTGGGTTTGTGTTTTTGTAATGGTTTTTCACGGACTATGCCTTTTATTTTGTATATTGTTGTGTGAATTTTGTTGTACAGAGGCTGACTCATAGGACATACAAATGAACATTATCAATGAATTGTTAACTGTTGTCTTTTGTTTTGTGTAATTACTATTTTCTTTGGAGGACGTACTTGTGGAGATGTTAAACTCCAACAGACTTAAGGGGCTCCGGAAAGGCTCAAAATCATGAAAAGTTCAATTTTTACTTTTTTGCGTTTTCTGAATCTGCAGACTATTACCTTTTAATAGATATATAATTTATTCAGTTCCGAAGACTACAACTATTTTTAAATTTTTTTTGAAATGTGTTCTACATGGGTGTGACCCACTGTGGCGCTGTGCGATATGTTAATTACCTCGGTGACGGTGATTCTAAAAGTTTCAAACATGTTCAAGGACTGAAGCCCTATGGTGATGATGTTGTAGTGCAGAAATTTGAGTGTATTGGACAAGTACAGAAGCGAATGGGAACAAGACTTCGGCGACTGAAAGCTTCGTACAAAAAACAAAAACTCAGTGATGGTAAAGGGTTGGATGGGAAAGGTAGGTTAACTGACAGTGTAATTGACAAAATACAGAACTATTATGGAATGGCTATTAGGCAAAATACACAAAGTATCGACGAAATGAAGAAGGCTGTTTGGGCTCTTTTTTTTCATACTTCTTCAACCGATGAAAATCCCCAACATAGCTTGTGTCCCAAAGAAGAAGACAGTTGGTGTAAATATAACAAAGGATTGCTAACTGGTGAAGTGTACACTCATAAGCATAGTCTGCCTCATGCAATAATGGAGGTGATAAAACCTATTTTCAGAGACTTAGCAGCAACTGAACTGTTGAAAAAGTGTATTCACGGAAAAACTCAAAACCCCAATGAAAGTGTAAATAGTGTTATATGGTCGAGAATCCCCAAGACTGTATTTGTTGGAATAGAAACACTTCACTTTGGTGTGTATGATGCTGTTGCGACTTTCAATGATGGCAACATTGTAAGGTGCAAGGTATTTAGAAATATGGGAATGAAGATATGTTCTAACATGGTACGAGCGATGCTTGCTTTAGACAAGGAACGCCTTCGGGCTGCAGACAGGGCTGTAAAGAGTCTAGAAATACAAGCAAGAGTAAACAGGAGGAGGAACAAGAGGAAGCTGGAAGAGGAGTTTGCAGAGGATGAAGATAATCCATCCTATGGACCTGGAATGCACTAAAAAGTTAATCCAATCTTTGTCGCTCGATTACCAAAACTTTTATTTCCTCATACTAATTACATGTTTTCTAAGGATCTTCCAAACATATTTATTTCAAACTTTCAGTAAATGTTACACAGTACCTTCTGCATAATGTAACACAGCCTTTTTTCCAAAAAAACTGTATATTTTTGAATATATAAATAAAAAATTGCAAAAAAAATGTTGTGAATTCTCATTACAATTGAAAAAAAAAATCATCTTTAATAACTGAACTAAAATTTTGTAAAATCCCTGTGTTAAGTTGTAGCCCATATTCCAATAAATAATCTGTAAAACGTTCAACTTCCTACCTCAAATACTTTGTGAGGAAAGATGTAATTTATAAGCGTTATTTTAACATTGCAAGTATAGGGCGTTCCGGAGCCCCTTAACTTACAACTGAACATATTAATTGAAAACGTGTTTACGGACTTGTACTTCGATTCACTTACAGTAACACAATCGTATTCTGAAAACAAAGATGTGACTTGATTTTCTGTCTGAATCAATATTACTTTTGGGATCTTGTCATTCTGCATATGTTACCTTGTGCAAATCTTATGAGTGCACCTGCATTAATTTTGAATTGTTTTATGTTGATATATTCTCTTACTTTTGTGTATAAGTTAATATCTACTTCGTTATGTGATATTGCAAATCTCATAAAAGCTGTACGATTTATTCAAGAGAAAGAGCTTCATAAATTGAGCAAGGCAATATCGCGTTGTTCCCCTCTGGTCCTTAAGAAAGCAAATGTTGGGCTTTTCATAGATTGATAGAGTTTTAGGATGTCCTCTTGAGCGTTATCGCACCCAATTCTGCCCAACTGGCCCGTTAAAAAGTCACAATCCAGGGAGGGTCCTGCCCATAACCCTCCAAAGTTGGGGAGAGATCCGGCGACCTCGCAGGCCAGTGTAGGTGTAGGCAAGTACGAAGGTAAGCAGTAGAAACACTTGCTGTTTGCGGGCAGGCGTTGTCTTGCAGAAATGTATGGCCAGGAAGGATTGCCACGAAGGGCACCAAAACGAGGCGTAGAATAATGTCGATGTACTGCTTTACTGTAACAGTGCTGCGGATGACGACCAAAGAGGTCCTGCTATGAAAAGAAATAGCAATCCAAACCGTTTGAGATTCCAGGCCAAACAAGTGTCTGGAGACACTTGGAAGATCCATAGCCCAGCCAATCCGAATAAGATATACAGGGAAAAAGTTGAAATGCAACTTTCCTTACAACAAACACTTGGTACAAAATTATCTCTTTGGTGACAGCCTTCAAGTCTTCTTTTCCGTATTCATCGCTTCGTCTTGATATCGAAGATTCGAGCTGCGATGCTGGCTCAGCAGATATATCGAGGATTCTTCGGGGCCGATCTGCACTTAGCCGATGGCAAGGTTGGATGGGGTGCCACAGATGACTGATTCTGCAGTCACGTCACTCTCCTCCTAAAATTTACGACGGTAAGATCGAGCCACAACAGCGACACAACGCGTAGGGACTTTAAAGCCATTTTATAGAATTTCATAACCTCAAACTTCACTTTGGAAACCGGCATTCAGATTCAAGGACCAGCTTTATTTCGACTCCGACCTCATTTTCAACGCCGTCCCTTCTTCAGCACTACCTGTCTTTTGTACTAACGTTACCACAATCATAGCACAACTTCTCTACTGAAATTTTTTCATGTACGCGGTTATTAGAATCTTCCCCAAACCCTAATGTCAGATGTGCCAAGGTTTCGCCAGAATAACGTCAACATTGCTTGTAAGATGTTTTCTTTAGCTGATTCAGTCTAAATACTTGTGATTCTCGTTTCATGTAATAGTCATTTCATTCCTAATCCATTATTTTGGAGAGTGTCTGATTAACGTATGTCAGATACAGGGCCCAGTTTCTATATCTTCAGTTTTGCATCGCGTGACTGTAACCTATCTCCCTGAAACGACAGCAGAAAGCAATTAAAACACTTAAAGCTGAAATGACAAAGTACTAAAAGGCCTTGTCGGTATATGTTAAAACTGAGTATCTTTCATTAATGTTAACGAGCGAGGTGGAGCTGTAGTTAGCACACTGCACTCGTATTCTTAGCAATCACATATAACCACTTACTTGACAAAGGTCTGTTCCTAAAGACAGGAAAGTAGCACGGGTCACACTAATATTCAAGGAAGGATATAGGAGTCACTCATTGAATTACAGACCCACATCACTGACCTCAATTTGCAGTACGATTTAGGAGCATATACTGTGCTCGAACATTATGAATAGCCTTGAAGAAATGAGTTATTGATACATAACTAACACGGATTCAGAAAATATCGTTCTTGTGCAACACAGCTAGCTCTTTATTCCCATAAAGTAATGAGTACTGTCGACAAGGGATCTCTGATCAATTCCATATTCCTAGATTTCCAGAAGGCTTTTGATACCGTTCCTCACAAGCGACTATTAATCAAATTGCGTACATATGAAGTATCGTCTCAGTTGTTCAAAAATGGTTCAAATGGCTCTGAGCACTATGGGACTTAACAGCTATGGTCATCAGTCCCCTAGAACTTAGAACTACTTAAACCTAACTAACCTAAGGACAGCACACAACACCCAGCCATCACGAGGCAGAGAAAATCCCTGACCCCGCCGGGAATCGAACCCGGGAACCCGGGCGTGGGAAGCGAGAACGCTACCGCACGACCACGAGATGCGGGCGTAACGTCTCAGTTGTGTGACTGGATTCGTGATTTCCTCTCAGAGAGGTCACTGTTCGTAGTGACAGACGGTAAACCAACGAGTTGAACAGAAGTGATATCTGGCGTTCCGAAAGGTAGTGTGATAGGCTCTCTGCTATTCCTGATTTACATAAATGATCTAGGTGATAATCTGAGCAGCCCCCTTAGACTGTTAGCAGATGACGCTGTAATTTACCGTCTAGTAAAATGATCAGACGATCAATTCCAGCTACAAAATGATCTAGAGAGTATTTCTGTATGGTGCGAAAAGTGGCAATTGGCACTAAACAAAGAAAAGTGCGAGGTCATCCACATGGGTACTAAAAGAAATCCCATAAATTTTGGGTATACGATAAATCGCACAAATCTAAGGGCTGTCAATTCGACTAAATAACTAGGAATTACAATTACGAGCAACTTAAATTGACCACAGAGATAATATTGTGGGGAAGGCGAAACAAAGACTGCGCTTTGTTGCCAGAACACTTAGAAGATGCGAGAAACCCACTAAAGAGACAGTCTAGATTACACTTGTCCGTCCCCTGCTGAATACTGCTGCGCAGTGTGGGATCCTTACCAGGTAGGTTTGACGGAGGACATCGAAAAAGTGCAAAAAACGGCATCTGGTTTCGTGTTATCGCACAATAGGGGTGAGAGTGTCACTGATATGATACGCGAGTTAGGGTGGCAGTCGCTGAAACAAAGGCGGTTTTTATTGGGGCGAGATCTATTTACAAAATTTCAATCACCAACTTTCTCTTCCGAATGCGAAAATATTTTGTTGACACCCACCTACGTAGGGAGAAATGATCATCATAATAAAATAAGAGAGATCAGAGCTCGAACGGAAGGATTTAGGGGTTCCTTTTTCCCACGCGCCATTCGAGAGTGGAATCGTAGAGAAGTAGTATAAAAACGGTTCGATGGCGCCTCTGCCAGGCACTTAAGTGTGAATTTCAGAGTAACCATGTAGATGTAGACGTAGAACCCGCGTCCTGCCATCCAGAATTAAGTTTTTCGTGATTTCCCTAAATCGCTTCGGGCGGGATGGTTTCTTTGAAATGACACAGAATTTCCTTCCCCAGCCTCGAACAGTCCGAGCTTGTGCTCCGACCTGTAACGACATCGATGTCGACGGGACATCAACCCCAATCTTCCTTCCTTTTATCAATGTTTCCATTTTTTTACGCACTTTGGTACGTAAAGTTTAGTTTAGCCACAATACAGCCTTAGACAGTCCTTGACATCTATTCGAACAGAAAACTACATGTTCTCCAGTCTTATTTCCTCCCATCCGTAAATAAATTGTAGATGTTCCCGACAGTACTTTACATTTCATTGTTTTCGGCTGCTCCAGGTTGTAACGCCACACTCTTCTTTCGTGCTAATTCAATCGCCTTTTATCGCATTCCCACTACCCTTTCACCCTGCGTGCCTCTGACGCCAGATTATAACACTGACTGCTAGCGCTTCCACCCGCACTGCACATTTCTGGACTTCTTCCTCTTTTAATGGGTCGACTCACCAAAATCCACAAAGCCGAGCACCAATTGGCCTGTCGACTACCGTGCTGCCTCCCACTGCAGTGCTAGGTCCACACACGTGAATTTCTCACATAGCCGCCGAACGTGAACGAAACCTACCACTTTACAAAAGCAAAGCTGCAATGCTTTTACCACTTCAAAAACTTGCATCCCTTTGGCATTCACAAATAGCCTTGAAGTTCCCAGAGTGGTTACGTGGGCTTTCCGACCGTGGTGTTTCCGACACTTTTCTAGATGCCGCAGGTACCGTGGCTCTTCCGGCCATCCAGTTCTGCACCGTGTTTTCCGACCAGGACCTCACACACTGTTAATTTACCCCAGTCGTTCACCAGTAGCGGATGTGTTGTCACCGCGATGTGTTGTCATCATCAGTCACCCACTGCCTACCAGTTTTCTTATAGCTTCGTAGGTCTAGGCTGCTTGAACTGTATGTTCTATGAGTGGCTGCAACAAAAGCAACAATAGAGAAATCGTGCTATCAGGTGTACAGAAAATATGATGAGTACACGAAGTCGTTGTGTAGGAAATCCGAACGGAGTAAGTGCCGTTTAAAAATTGCAAGAACAGCAACGTTGTTGCCCACCTGACGAGGCAGAGATGCTGATTAATAAACGGGTACTTAACTGCAGAAAAAGAGTCACGAAGAAAAGACAGTGCCTAGCTTCCACATTTCAAAGAGGCATTTCAAAATATGAAAGATAATAAAGGAATAAATTTAATCGCAAACATATGCAACTCGGAGAACTCCAAGACGACACACTGTAAAGCAAGAAGGGAAGCTACAGGGACGAACCAGAACCCTGGAACTGGTTAGTGGACTCAGGTGAGCGAAGACGTTTTGAAATTAACTGACGGTGATAGCTTTTCGAAAACTGACAATGGATCTGTTCCTGCCAAAACAATCCTGGTGCTCAGTTTTGAAAAAGCGGAGAAAATCCCTTGTCAAAATGGAACTGTTCTTATGGACGGAACATTTGGCAATTATTCGAAACAGTTCGAACAATGGTACGTCATACAATGGAAGCACAGAAAAAGACACGAAGATATTTTCTATTTTATTTGCTATGCTCCCAGACAAAAATCAAAATATGGAAATCTTTTCCGTGGACTGAAAAAATAAGACGCCTCGGTGATCATCGAAACTACAGTGCTAGCCTCTGAAATGGCTACAATTGCAGCTGTGACAAAACTATTTGCCGAAAATATTTCTATCCGGTTGTAATTTTCACTTTAAACAATACCCAAGGTACGAATTCAAGAATTGGGATTAAAGGATGAACACAGGGATAGAGAAGAAGCCCAGTTGTTTTGCCACGTGTGTGACGCAGTGTCACAACTTCCACCAAAGAGTTGATGAAGCGTGTGGGCAGTAATAAGTAGAGACCACATTATATGCATTTGCTTGTTGCATTTGTAGTATTAGCAGTAGTGGTAGGCTACTAAGGGACTCGAAGCTCCCGTGCCGATCTCACATGATTCCTCCAGATGCTCCTGTCTTGTGCTGCCTCTTGCCAGTTGTTTATTCCCAATCTTTCATATATGCAATGAGTTTCATTACGCCAAGTACACCTGGGTCTCCCCCTTGGTCATTTGCCCTGTCGCTTCTCCCTGAATATTCTTAGCACAATTTGGTCTTCTTTCATTCTCATCAGATGTCCAGCCCATTGCAGTCTTCTAGCATCTATTGTGTTTACTATCTTACTTCCATGAACCATGGACCTTGCCGTTGGTGGGGAGGCTTGCGTGCCTCAGCGATACAGATAGCCGTAGGTGCAACCACAACGGAGGGGTATCTGTTGAGAGTCCAGACAAACGTGTGGTTCCGGAAGAGGGGCAGCAGCCTTTTCAGTAGTTGCAGGGGCATCAGTCTAGATGATTGACTGATCTGGCCTTGTAACACTAACCAAAACGGCCTTCCAGCGCTGGTACTGTGAACGGCTAAAAGCAAGGGAAACTACAGCCGTAATTTTTCCCGGGGGCATGCAGCTTTACTATATGGTTAAATGATAATGGCGTTTTCTAGGGTAAAATATTCCGGAGGTATAACAGTCACCTATTCAGATCTCCGGGCGGGGACTACTCAGGAGGACGTTGTTATCAGGAGAAAGAAAACTGGCGTTCTACGGATCGGAGCGTGGAATGTCAGATCCCTTAATCGGATAGGTAGGTTAGAAAATTTATAAAGGGAAATAGATAGTTTAAAGTTAGATATAGTAGGAATTAGTGAAGTTCGGTGGCAGGAGGAACAAGACTTTTGGTCAGGTGAATACAGGGTTATAAATACAAAATCAAATAGGGGTAATGCAGGAGTAGGTTTAATAATGAATAGGAAAATAGGAATGCGGGTAAGCTACTACAAACAGCATTGTGATCAAGATAGATACGAAACCCACACCTACCACAGTAGTACAAGTTTAAATTCCAACTAGCTCCCCAGATGACGAAGAGATTGATGAAATGTATGATGAGATAAAAGAAATTATTCAGGTAGTGAAGGGAGACGAAAATTTATTAGTCATGGGTGACTGGAAATCGATAGTAGGAAAAGGGAGAGGGGGAAACGTAGTAGGTGAATATAGATTGGGGGGAAGAATTGAAAGAGGAAGCCGCCTGGTAGAGTTTTGCGCAGAGCATAACTTAATCATAGCTAACACTTGGTTTAAGAATCATGAAAGAAGGTTGTATACATGGAAGAAACCTGGAGATACTAGAAGGTACCAGATGGAATATAATGATAAGACAGCGATTCAGGAACCAGGTTTTATATTGTAAGACATTTCCAGGGGCAGATGTGGACTCTGACCACAATCAATTGGTTATGAACTGTAGATTAAAACTGAAGAAACTGCAAAAAGGAGGTAATTTAAGGAGATGGGACCTGGATAAACTGAAACAACCAGTGGTTGTAGAGAGCTTCAGGGAGAGCATTAGGGAACGATTGACAAGAATGGGGGAAAGAAATACAGTAGAAGAAGAATGGCTTGCTTTGAGAGAGGAAATAGTGAAGGTAGCAGAGTATCATCATCATCATCAGCATCATTTAAGACTGATTATGCCTTTCAGCGTTCAGTCTGGAGCATAGCTCCCCTTATACAGTTCCTCCATGATCCCCTATTCAGTGCTAACATTGGTGCCTCTTCTGATGTTAAACCTATTACTTCAAAATCATTCTTAACCGAATCCAGGTACCTTCTTCTCGGTCTGCCCCGACTCCTTCTACCCTCTACTGCTGAATCCATGAGTCTCTTGGGTAACCTTGCTTCTCCCATGCGTGTAACATGACCCCACCATCTAAGCCTGTTCGCCCTGACTGCTACATCTATAGAATTCATTCCCTGTTTTTCTTTGATTTCCTCATTGTGCACACCCTCCTGCCATTGTTCCCATCTACTAGTACCTGCAATCATCCTAGCTACTTTCATATCCGTAACCTCAACCTTGTTGATAAGGTAACCTGAATCCACCCAGCTTTCGCTCCCGTTGGTCGAAAGATTGAACGGTGCACAGATAACTTAGTCTTGGTACTGACTTCCTTCTTGCAGAAGAGAGTAGATCGTAGCTGAGCGCTCACTGGATTAGCTTTGCTACACCTCGCTTCCAGTTCTTTCACTATGTTGCCATCCTGTGAGAATATGCATCCTAAGTACTTGAAATCGTCCACCTGTTCTAACTTTGTTCCTCCTATTTGGCACTCAATCCGTTTATATTTCTTTCCCACTGACATTACTTTCGTTTTGGAGATGATAATCTTCATACCATAGTCCTTACATTTCTGATCTAGCTCTGAAATATTACTTTGCAAACTTTCAATCGAATCTGCCATCACAACTAAGTCATCCGCATATGCAAGACTGCTTATTTTGTGTTCACATATCTTAATCTCACCCAGCCAGTCTATTGTTTTCAACATATGATCCATAAATAATATGAACAGCAGTCGAGACAGGTTGCAGCCTTGTCTTACCCCTGAAACTACTCTGAACCATAAACTCAATTTACCGTCAACTCTAACTGCTGCCTGACTATCCATGTAAAGACCTTTAATTGCTTGCAAAAGTTTGCCTCCTATTCCATAATCTTGTAGAACAGACAATAACTTCCTCCTAGGAACCCGGTCATATGCCTTTTCTAGATCTATAAAGCATAGATACAATTCCCTGTTCCACTCATAACACTTCTCCATTATTTGCCGTAAGCTAAAGATCTGGTCCTGACAACCTCTAAGAGGCCTAAACCCACACTGATTTTCATCCAATTGGTCCTCAACTAATACTCGCACTTTCCTTTCAACAATACCTGAGAAGATTTTACCCACAACGCTGATTAAAGAGATACCTTTGTAGTTGTTACAATCTTTTCTGTTTCCATGTTTAAAGATTGGTGTGATTACTGCTTTTGTCCAGTCTGATGGAACCTGTCCCGAATCCCAGGCCATTTCAATTATCCTGTGTAGCCATTTAAGACCTGACATTCCACTGTATTTGATTTCCGACTTAATTTCATCCACCCCAGCCGCTTTATTGCACTGCAATCTATTGACCATTTTTTCCACTTCCTCAAATGTGATCCTATTTCCATCATCATTCCTATCCCATTCTACCTCGAAATCTGAAACATTACTGATCGCATTTTCACCTACATTGAGCAACTCTTTAAAATATTCCCTCCATCTGCCCAAGGCATCCACAGGATTCACCAGCAGTTTTCCTGACCTGTCCAAAATACTTGTCATTTCCTTCTTACCTCCCTTTCGAAGACTGCTAATTACACTCCAGAATGGTTTTCCAGCAGCTTGACCCATAGTCTCCAACCTGTCTCCAACGTCTTCCCACGATTTCTTCTTGGATGCTGCAATTATCTGTTTGGATTTGTTTCTTTCTTCAACATAAGTTTCTCTGTCTACCTGGGTTCTGGTATGTAGCCATTTTTGATACGCCTTCTGTTTCCTTTTACAGGCTGCCTTGACTGTATCATTGCACCAAGCTGTTTGCTTCATCCTACTTTTACACACTACTGTTCCAAGACATTCTTTAGCCACTTCTAGTACTGTGTCCCTGTACCTTGTCCATTCCTTTTCCAATGACTGTAATTGACTACATTCAACTAACTGGTACCTTTCTGAGATCGCTGTTATGTACTTGTGCCTGATTTCCTTATCCTAAAGTTTCTCCACTCTTATCCTCCTACATATGGACCTGACCTCCCGCACTTTCGGCCTCACAATCCCAATTTCACTGCAGATTAAATAATGATCAGTGTCATCAAAGAATCCCCTGAATACACGTGTGTCCCTCACAGCCTTCCTGAATTCCTGATCTGTTATTATATAGTCAATGACAGATCTGGTTCCCCTGCCTTCCCAAGTATACCGGTGAATGTTCTTATGTTTAAAAAAGGAGTTTGTGATTAATAATCCCATACTGGCACAGAAATCCAAGAGTTGTTTCCCGTTCCTGTTGGCCTCCATATACTCTCCAAATTTACCCATAACCTTTTCATACCCTTCAGTTCGATTTCCAATCCTGGCGTTAAAATCACTCATGAGCAGAACACTGTCCTTATCCTTTACTCTAACAACTACATCACTGAGTGCCTCATAAAAACTATCCATCTTATCTTGATCTGTCCCTTCACAATGCGAATATACTGACACAATCCTAATTTTCTTGCTAGACACTGTCAAATCTATCCACATCAGTCGTTCGTTTACATACCTTATTGCAACTACGCTGCGTTCCATTTCTTTCCTGATGTAAAGCCCTACACCCCATTGTGCTATTCCTGCTTTGACTCCTGACAGGTAGACCTTGTATTCTCCCACTTCCTCTTCTTTCTCACCCCTTACCCGAATGTCACTAACAGCTAAAACGTCCAGCCCCATCTTACTTGCAGCCTCTTCCAGCTCTACCTTCTTCCCAGAGTAGCCCCCATTGATATTAATAGCTCCCCATATCATTACCATTTGTTTGCCAAGTCGTATCTTAGGAGTCCCTGGTTTGTCAGTTAGAGGTGGGACTCCGTCACCTCCAAAGGTCCGAGGCATTTTGCTCTGATTGTTGCCAGCATCATATTTAAAGTACCAGCGAAGCAGGTTGTTAGCCTTACTTGCCCCGAGTCCCATTGGGTTTTACCCCGAACGGCTGAGGGACTAACCGGTGGATTTGGTAGTCTTTGCCGTATGAGCACAAAGGTGACCACGACTCAGAATATGTCCGAGATGTCCAGCCTTATTCCAAAGTAACTGGTATCCCGACTGTCGGGACCACTTACTTGGCCACTCATACGTTGCCCGTGGTTCATGAACTAGGACATGACTACAGGAACCCACACCATGAACCAGAGTATCAAGTAGGTATAAAGACGAGGGTTAATAGAAATACTTGGGTAACAGAAGAGATATTGAATTTAATTGATGAAAGGAGAAAATATAAAAATGCAGTAAATGAAGCAGGCTAAAAGGAATACGAACGTCTCAAAAATAAGATCGACAGGAAGTGCAAAATGGCTAAGCAGGGATGGCTAGAGGACTAATGTAAGGATGTAGAGGCACATATCACTAGGAGTAAGATAGATACTGCCTACAGGAAAATTAAAGAGACCTTTGGAGAAAAGAGAACCATAATGTTACTTAAAATCCGTCTTGATTGCAAAATTTTTTTTATTATTCATATGACCGGTTTCGGTTCATTCAGAACCATCTTCAGATCTGTAAAAATAATTATACTAATTTACTATTTCACGCAAGCAAATGTTTTTCATCCTATCTAATCAACATCAAATGTACCAGAACGTACCTGATATTTCAGTTACAGGAGTAACCCGTCCAAATCCAGCAACTTTCACATGCTACGTCACATAAAATTGGTTGGCAGAGTGCACGTCATTTATATTAATTATAACACTATAACCGACAGGTGGCGTCTGGTACATTTGTTACATTTCATTTGTACATACTGTACTCAGTAGATCTTTTTTATATTAAAATATTTGGTTAAAATATGTAGATGTCAAAGTTAAAATCTGTACTTGTCAGGATTAAAAAACAGTAAAATTATCATTTTTATACGATCTAAAAGCATAGGGTGATTTATATATCTATGGTGCTGGTGTGAACTTGTTTTCCTCTACGGTCTGCTTCCGTGGTTCCGGCCATTTTGTTGTTGTGCCGCGGTGCGCTCAGTCGTCTCATGTCCATCGCCGCGGGCAAGAGGGCCGCACAGGAGGGCCCCGTCAACGACGCCAGGCGCTGCACGCGTCTTCCGGCTTCTCCACCGCGCACCATCTCTCATCCCTCGGCCTGGATCTCCACACGCAACAGTTGTCATCTTAGTAGGTCGTCATAAATGCTAAAATAGGCGTTATGATTGAATTCGTTTTGTTCGTTGAGGATTAAATCCGGATCTTTATTTTTGTGGGTGTATATTTCGATCTCTTCCAAAATGTTAAGAAACCGCCCCTTATGAGCTCTATGCAGGATTTCTAAATTGTTTTCAATATTCGTGACTGAGTGCTTTGTCGCAGCCATATGCGCCCCAAAAGCTGTTTTGTTTTGAGAGTAGGTGTGCTCCCTGAATCTGGTTTCAAAGTTCCTACCAGTCTGTCCTATATATTGTTTACAGCAGTCATTACATTTGATCTTATATACACCTGAATCCTGAAATTTATTCCTACTATTACATATTCTATGCCGGAGCTTCAATTTTAACGTGTTATTTGTTCGGAAACCTACTTTAACGTCGGATTTACGAAAGCATCTTTCAATTTTCTCTGCAATTCTTCCATTGTAAGTGAGAGCTACATATTTTTTCTTGTTGTTCCTCTTAACTGCTACTTGACTTCCTTTTGTTTGTTCCATTTGCCTCTTCTTTATCTTCCTATAAATATTCATCACCTGTTTAACGTATATCCGTTCGCTACGGCCACTTGTTTTAAAATACTTCACTCCTTTTCTGCTTCCTGTTGGCTTAGTGGCAATCTTAGTAGCCTGTATACCATCGAAGTAAAATATGCCCATTTGTATCGCGGTGGGTGACAGGAGCGCTCATTGATAACTAGATCTGTACACGTAGGTTTTATGAATATGCTAAATTCATGCTTCCCATCTTTCTTTATTAGTGTTAAATCTAAGTAATCTATACGGTTGTTTTCTTAAAATTCCATGGTGAATCTAATTTTCGGGTGTTGAGAGCTCATTTTTTGTGCTAAGTTTTCGATATCATTTTTATCTCCTTTGTATAATAAAATGGAGTCGTCAACATATCTCCTGTAATATACAATTTTCTCAGCGATATTAGGATTTTCATCAAAGAATTTGTTTTCTAAGTGATTTACAAAAATGTCAGCCAGCGTCCCAGCTAAACTGTTCCCCATTGCCAGCCCGTCTTTCTGTTGATAAATTTTACCATTGAAAGTAAAGTAATTGAACGACAAGACATGTTCCAACATTTCCACTAGTTCAATCACTTCCCCCAGTGCCAATTTACCATGAGTGAGGAGATTGTTCTTAATGATCTCAATCGTTTCTTTTACGGGAATGTTTGTGTACAGATTGGTGATATCTAATGAAGCAAAAGAGAACCACTTGGATGAATATCAAGAGCTCAGATGCAACACCAGCTCTAAGCAAAGAAGGGAAAGCACAAAGTTGGAAGGAGTATATAGAGGATCTATACAAGGGCGATGTATTTGAGGACTGTATTATGGAAATAGAAGAGGACGTAGATGAAGATGAAATGGAAGATACGATACTGCGTGAAGAGTTCATCAGAGCACTGGTAGATCTAAGTCGATCAAGGCCCCGGGAGTAGACAACATTCCATTAGAACTACCGATAGCCTTGGGAGAGCCAGCCCTGACAAAACTCTACCATCTGGTGAGCAGGATGCGTGAGACAGGCGAAATAGCCTCAGACTTCAAGAAGAATATAATAATTCCAATCCCAAAGAAAACAGGTGTTGACAGGTGTGAAAATTACCGAACTATCAGTTTAAGAATTCACGGCTGTAATATACTAACACGAGTCCTTTACAGACGAATGGAAAAACTGGTAGAAGCCGACCTAGGGAAGATCAGTTTGAATTCCGTAGAAATGTTGGAACACGTGAGGCAATACTGACCCTACGACTTATCTTAGAAAATAAATTAAGGAAAGGGAAACATACTTTTCTAGCATTTGTAGACCTAGAGAAAGCTTTTTACAATGTTGAATGAAATTCAAATTCTGAAAGTGGCAGGGGTAAATTACTGGTAGCGAAAGGCTATTTACAATTGGTACAGAAACCAGGTGGCTGTTACAAGAGCCCAGGGGCATGTAAAGGGAGCAGTGGTTGGTGAGGGAGTGAGACAGGGTTGTAGCCTATCCCCCATATTATTCAATCTGTATATTGAGCAATCAGTAAGGGAAACTGAAGAAAAATTCGGAGTTGGAATTAAAATCCATGGAGAAGAAATAAAAAGTAGTAAACGAGTTTTGTTATTTGGGGAGCAAAATAACTGTTGATGGTCGAAGTAGAGAGGATATCAAATGTAGACTGGTAATGGCAAGGAAAGCGTTTTTGAAGAAGAGAAATTTGTTAACGTCGAGTGTAGATTTAAGTGTCAGGGAGTAGTTTCTGAAAGTATTTCTATGGAGTGTAGCCACGTATGGAAGTGAAACGTGGATGATAAATAGTTTCAAGAAGAAGAGAATAGAAGCTTTCGAAATGTGGTACTAAAGAAGAAGAATGAAGATTAGATGGGTAGATAACATAACTAATGAGGAGGTATTGAACAGATTGAACAGAATTAAAGAGAAGAGAAATTTGTGGCACAACTTGACTAGAAGAATGGATCGGTTCGTAGGGCATATTCTGAGGCGTCAAGGGATCACCAATTTAGTATTGGAGGGCAACGTGGAGGGTAAAAGTCATAGAGGGAGACCGAGAGATGAATACACTAAACAGATTCAGAAGGATGTAGGTTGCAGTAGGTACTGGGATATGAAGAAGCTTGCACAGGATGGAGTAGCATGGAGAGCTGCATCAAATCAGTCTCTGGACTGAAGACCATAACAACAACAACAACATCGTTGGTTGTTGTGATAGCTCTTGGGTTTCTATGTTGTGTCTTGTCTTCCAGCAGTATCATTCATTGTCGTAATATGGACCAAAGATTTTTCTATATACTTTATTCTCAAACACTTGTAAATGGTGGTGTTGTGTTTTCGTTAGGCTACATGTTCCTGCCCCATAGATTATAACTGGTCTGATGATTGTATTATATAACATTATTTAAGTTTTCCTAGTCAGCTGTTTGGATCCTAAGGGATTTTGTATTGCATAATAGGCTCGGTTAGCATTTTTCAGTCTCGCTTTTATTTCTGTCTGTCTCTGATTTTGTTCATGTATCACTGATCACGAATATTTGAACTGTTCGACACGCTAGAATTTGTGTTCACCAATTCTTAGGTGTCTAACCTGTTTCATCATCTTGTCACAGAGCCAGCGGACAGCATTATGCTAGAAATGTTGGTTAAGTTCCAGAAAACCGTAACTATTCAAGAAAGTGAATGGTTGAAGTTTAATGTATTTACATTTAAAAAAAGAGTTCGAAATTTTCAGCTTTTGGGTGAATACAAGTATTGCATCACTCAATCATTCCTTTACGCACGCGCTCGAAAATGCCCACCGTATTTTGGGTCTCCGCAACGGCAACTGCTGTCTGGGCTATGAAGTCCATTTGGAACTGCAGTGCTGTAAACTAACTCCTTTATACGACCCCAAAAGAAAAAATTATCTAAAGCGTTTAAATTCGAGCATCTTTCTGGTTGGATCCATCTGCCTGCACACCTTGCAAGAGGTCCATGACTAAGGAATTTATTGCTAGCGCACTTGAGCAGATGTAACTTCGGTGGATTGCTCACGCGCTTTCTGCGATATGTAAGCTACAATAGAATCGCAGACCAGAGAGCAGTGTCAGTAGGAGTAGTGGCTTGCAGTCGGGCGTTTGGGTCAGGTCGCTCTTAGAGAGCAGTTGTCAAGTTGTATAACTGACAGAGAGCAGTTGTGTCCTGTATGGAGTTGCGGGGAGCCGTTCGTGGAGAGCGATGGCGGTGCCTGAGCGATGTTGTATAAGGTAAAACCAAAAATTACTGTTTATAGCCGCGCGCATATGTAATTTGTAACAAGTGATTGGGTACTATTGTTATATTAAGTCCCATGTAAATGTCTTTAAAAAGATCTTTTAATAATAATCTTTCTTATAAAAATAACTTTTGACAGTCATTTATCTGAACTTAAAGATTTTACTAATTTCTCCTGTCCATGGTCATCCCGATTATGGTAGAGAAAAATCAGCAGTTTTCTTTAAAACATGACACATCTAGCGGCCAGCATTGCACTGGGCTGTGCCAAAAAAATTCTTATAGGAGCAGGTATATACGCCTTATCCGGCGACTTCATTGAGGTAAGATTTTTTAATTTATTCATAACGACTTTTCAGGTCCAAGACGCAGCATTGCTGAGATCCAGATTTACCAGTTTAGGTCCACAGTCACTTAATTATTGAAAGGTTATATATGAGTCATATTATTATTGAGAGGTTAGTCGCCATTTTTATTGGGAGGTTAAGGAAATAAACTGTGGGGAGGTTACAATCTGATTTAACGAATTTCCTGTTGCGCTGGCATAGTACAGCCAAGCTCTATCCTCCTGTAGCAACATGATCGTTCATAGTCTCCAGAGAAGCATCTTCAGGTAGCTCCGGCAGAACCTCCCTCAAAAAACTGAGTAATTATGGCAATTTACATTCTCAGGTAAAATGCACATTCCGGTTGTTTGGCTGCCTAAAATTCCCTGTCACACTTTACCCTTCAATTTGTCTAGTGACCATGCTCTTACATTTGATGTGGATCAACGTCGGATCAATAAATGCTTCGTCGGTAAACATAACCAAAGAACTAAGATTAGAGTCCTGCTGCTGTCGCGCAGAAAACAGTTCACAAAACTCAGTACAAGCTGCATAATCCCTTCTGTACTACTTGTGCAGTTGAACCTTGCGGTACCCTTTAAGGCGTTCTCCGATTCACACATTGTTGACTGTGAGGCACCCAACTGTATTTGTCGTGTACTCATTTCACAGTTCTTCTCCATCCCGGCAAAGCAGCTTCCTCCATTTGGTCTCTGACAAGCCGAATAGGCCCAAAATTACTGGCGCGTCCGAGACTTTACAGAGTTGAAATTAATGACAAACGTCCGCAAGCGACGGTAAAATCATGAATTACAGTATGACTGCAAAAGTTTTGGTGACTTTTAGGTTTCAAAAGTCCAAACAAAAGAAAGGTTTCAAGCTACTGTACGTATTTACAAAACATACTTTTGAAACGTTAGAATAAAAACATAAAACAAATATCAACAAAGTAGAATTCTATGATAATGAACCCTCATTTCAGAACACAGTATTTCTGACCACTGTGTTACCATCTAGCAATACACGTTTTCCCTTCAGTACTTACTGACACGCAGGGTCTACGTTCCAAGCATAAGACGATCCACTGTAGCTAACGATAAGTGTCAAGGCGAAGCATACTATGGGGAAAGTCCTGTCCAAATATATCCTGCTGCAAGGGCACCTGAATTAGTAGCACCATAACAGAGATGCCTCTCTGCAAGCTCGTTTAATGTAAACCGATTACTCGTCGTATTGTATCGTTGTCTTGTACGTAATGCACTCTAACAAAAGCCACGGCATACCTCTTAATATCGTGTCGGACCTCCTTCTCCACGTGCAGTGCAACAGGTCGGCTTGGCATGGACTCAACAAGTCCCCTGCAGAAATACTGAACCACGTTACTTCTATAACCATCCGTCCCATAATCGTTCATTTTAAATCATGCAGGGCGTCATGGATGGACAAATCATTAGCACGAATTATCCAGAACGTTCTTCCAACCAATCGCAAACAATTGTTGCCTCGTGACATGGTGCATTGTCATCCATAAAAATTCCATCGTTCTTTGGGAACATGAAGTTTCCGGCCGGGAGGCCGAGCGGCTCTAGGCGCTACAGTCTGGAACCGCGTAACCGCTAAGGTTGTAGGTTCGAATCCTGCCTCCGGCATGGATGTGTGTGATGTCCTTAGGTTAGTTAGGTTTAAGTAGTTCTAAGTTCTAGGGGACTTATGACCTAAGATGTTAAGTCCCATAGTGCCTAGAGGCATTTGAGCCATTTGAACATGAAGTTCAATTATGACTGCAAATGGTCTCCAGGTAACCGAACATAAGCGTTTGCAATCAATGGTCGGTTCATTTTGACAAGTCCGTTGGATTTAAACATCGTCCACACAATTATGAAGTCACAACCAGCATGCGCAGTGACTTGCTGACAACTTGGTTCCATGGATTCGTGGGGTATGCGTCACACTCTAACCCTACAATAAGCTGTTATCAGCTGAAATCCGGACTCATCTCACCAGTCTACAGTTATCCAGTTGCCTAATTTCCAAGAAATGCGTTTCTGAAGAAGAGGAATTTGTTAACACCGAGTATACATTTAAATGTCAGGAAGTCGTTTCTGAAAGTATTTCTATGGAGAGTGTCCATGTACGGAAGTGAAAGGTGGACGATAAATAGTTTGGAGAAGAAGAGAATACAAGCTTTCGAGATGTAATGCTACAAAAGAATGCTGAAGATTAGATGGGTAGATCACATAACTAATGAGGAGATACTGAACAGAATTGGGGAGACAAGAAATTTGTGGCACAACTTGACTAGAAGAAGGGATCGGTTGGTAGGACATGATCTGGGGCATCAAGGGATCACCAATTTAGTATTGGAGGGCAGCGTGGAGACTAAAAATCTTAGCGGGAGACCAAGAGATGAATACACTAAGCAGATTCAGAAGGATGTAGGCTGCAGTACGTACTGAGAGATGAAGCAGTTTGCACAGGATACAGTGGCGTGGAGAGCTGCATCAAGCCAGTCTCAGGACTGAAGACCACGACAACAACAACAGTTTCCAACCGACATGATCACGAGCCCAAGAGAGACGCTGCAGGACATGTCGAGCTGTTAACAAACGCATTCGCGTAGGTCGTTTGCTGTCATAGCCCATTATCACCAAAATTCTCCGCACTGTTCTAACGAAAACGTTCGTCCTGCGTACCACATTGATTTCTGCGGTTATATCACGCATTGTTGCTTGTCTGTTAGCACTGACAACACTACGCAAACGCTGCCGCTCTCGGTCATTAAGTGGAGGCTGTCGGCCAATTCGTAGACCGTAGAGGGAGGTGATGGCTGAAATTCGGTATTTTCGACATACTCTTGACACTGTGGATCTCGAAATACTGAAATCCCTAACGACTGACGAAATGGAATGTATCATGCTTCTAGCTCCAACTACCATTCCGCATTCAAATTCGTGCCGTCTTAGTCATGTCGGAAACTTTTTCACATAAATCGCCTGAGTAAAAATAACAGCTCCGCTAATGAACTGCACTTTTGTACTTTGTGTACGCGATACTGCCGCCACCTGTATACTAGTACGTGCATATTGCTATCCGATGACTTTTGTCACCTCAGTGTGTCATTGTGCGACACAGAGGCCAAGAGATACTATGTCAAATACTGAGATGCGTGAGAAACTGCCGCATCATGCATGCTATTTTCATTTACTACTTCTTTGCTACTTACTCTACTCGCAACGTATTTCGCAGACAGTATCCACGTATGCCGCTGGAGACACCTAGAAAGCTATATCATTTTATGATAGATGGTACAAGAGATATGACGTCACAAACTATAAAACTTCTGAGAAAAACAGTTGCGTCATGACGTTTTAATTTATTACAAACTCTATTCGCAAAATATTTCGCAGACAGTAGGCACATATGCCACTGGATGTACCTACAAAACTATATTATTATACAGCGTATATTTCAGGAGATATGACGTCATAAACATTAAGCTGTGTGAAAACGAAACTGCAGGCCAAAATTCGCTGGCATACTGGTGAGATATATAGGGTGTTTCGTTATATGTGTTTGCCTCTGTAATTTACGAAGTAATAGGCGACGGAAATATTTATTGCGGTAGGTCATCATAAGAAACGTTACACCGTCTGTGGAGCTATGAACATAGCTTATTGTGTTATTATCAAAAGAGTTGCAGCAAAAAGATACAATTTTTTAAATGGTACAATAGTTGTTTCTATCACGCACTGGAATCAGTAACATCAGCTGTGTATACATCAGTTTAAATTACATTCCTATCACCTTTAGTTTGGGAGCTACATCCCTTCAAAGTTTCAGGGAAAGATACCACATACGCTGCGCATAACGCCATGCGCCTTCTAAATGTGGTTGCGGCCGAGTTGTAACGTCGCCGGTGTCACGGAGCGAGAAGCTTCCTCGATGCGCTGTTAGACTACCGACTGTCGCCGTGACATCGAATGAAGATGGCATACGCGAACGTGTACGTTGACATGTTGCTGATGCTCGGTGAGTGCCGACACGGTGCCACTGAAGCAGCCATGGCGTACGCCGTGAGATATCCTAGACGAAGAGCTCCGGCAGACATTACGTTCTTACGTGCCCAACAACGACTTCGGAAAACAGGCAGCTTGGTAATGCGTAGCAGTAACAGACAAAGAACTGCAAGAAGTGAGGAGACGGAGGTGTTTGTTTTAGCTGCAGTACACCACGATCCTCATGTCAGCTTACGAGCCGTTGCTGCAGTCTTTGATGTCAGTATCACATCTATGTGGCTATAGTACACGGCCACAGGTTTCACCTGTACCGCCTGAAACTGACCCAGGGACTGCACGGGAACGATTTCCGTGACCGAGTCACATTCTGTGAATGGGCCATGCGTAATTTCACGCTAGAGTCTTTACAAGGTGCTATGTTCTCTGATGAGCCCACGTTCACAAATTATGGTGCAATGAATCGCTATAGCGTGCACTACTGCGCCGCAGACATTCCTCGGTGGCTACGACTTGTCAACCGTCAACGTAGGTAGTCTAAAATGTATGGTGTGGAATCCATGGGAATTGAATCATCGGTCCACACTACTTCTCAGGTACACTGACAGGTGAGTTATATCGCGCGTTTATAGTCGACAGTTTGGGTGGTCTCCTTGAACGTGTGTGTCTATACACGAGGGACTATATGTGGATGCAGCACGCTGGTCACATGGCCCATTCTGCGCGTGCTGTTGTGGAAGAACTAAACAACAGGTTTGCAGGAAGGTGGTTGGGGTGCCATGGTACTCATTCATGGCCCGCAAGGTAGCCCGATTTAACACCATTACATTTCTTTTTGTGGGGATATCTAAAGGATCGTGTTTATGCCACTGAGTCCACATCCCCAGATGATCTAAAAAAATGGTTCAAATGGCTCTGAGCACTATGCGACTTAACTTCTGAGGTCATCAGTCGCCTAGAACTTAGAACTACTTAAGCCTAACTAACCTAAGGACATCACACACATCCACGCCCGAGACAGGATTCGAACCTCCGACCGTAGCGGTCACTCAGTTCCAAACTGCAGCGCCTAGAACCGCGATGATCTAAAACGGCGCATCGAGGGCGCATGTTGCTCCGTGACACCGGCGATGTTACATCTCGTCCGCAGATCCTTTAGAAGGGGCATTGCATTGTGCATTCAGGAACATGGACACACATTTGAACATCTCGTTTAAAGCAATTTCCCACCGCCAGAACATCCATCATCCACCAAACAGCCATGTATTATGTACAGCGTGTGGTATCTGCCCCTGAAACTTTGAAGGGTTGTAGCTCCAAAAGTAAAAGTGATGGGAATGTAATTTAAATTGATGTATACACAGCTGGTGTTACTGATTTCAGTGAATGATGGAAACAAGTATTCTTCCATTTAAATAATTGTATCTTTTTGCTGTAACTCTTTGGATAATAACGCAACAAACTATGTTCACAGCTCCGCAGACAGTGCAACGTTTCTTATGGTGACCTACAGCAATATTTCCGTCGACTATTACTTCCTAACTAACAGAGGCAAACACATTTAGTGAAACACCCTGTATGTACAGATACACGTGGAATATGTTACATATGAGTGAAGTATGTTTTCCATGTGCGTATATGAGCGAAGGGTCAGGTAAAAAGCTCATCCTAAATCCCTGGAACGATTTTAGGTAAATTTGGCACATGTATTTGAACGTTGCGGGATCCACAGTTAGCGCCATGTCTTCCGGGACACGATCTTTGGAACTATCGCGGCCATAGGCGCTCAGGCCTTTTTGCCAGGAAAGGCAGTGAGCGAAGCAGCACGAGCAGCGTAGTTCTGCAGGGTAACGGGCGGGCTGTTTGTCCTACCTCACCCGTGGCTTCCGTATGTGCACCGGATTCGAGAGTCAGTACGTTATTCCTCTGGCAGACCAAATTTGGAGGCAGGCAGTGGGTCGTCGTCTTCTACACGTCCCCTGGTGGCTCCAAGCTTTTCCACTGTTTGTCACCGCACAGCGGCTTTGCATGCTCGGTGAGTTACTTTTAATTCGTTGCTTCGGTGCTGAGACCACGCATCGTTCGTAAAGACTCATCTTGCTCCCCGCTGTGAGCGTGATGATTATGTCTGGTTCGGTTTCTGAGCGTGTTTGTGTCTTGCTGCTTATATGTTTGACTCGGTTTAGTGTCCGGTTGTTGTTGGTCCCTTTTCCTGTGTTTGGCCAGGCAGTTTGAGGAGCGTCACTCATATGAAAACATAATTGCTTCAACTTGGTAATTGTCATATCATTGTGATTTGAGCATATGTTTTAAATTATTGAGGTTTTAGACTGCTTGGCATTACGTAAATTTCTTATGTTCAAAGTTTCATCACTCGTGACGTTCAGTTCCTTTTTTCCGATACATTGTGCACTAAATCGCCAAGTCGTTTCCTTGTATTTGGAGCCTGTAACCTTATGAGTCTTACAAGGGCAAATATTGTTGCACGTATTTTGGTACATTAAACTTCCTAGCCAAACTTAGGTTTAACGCAGATGAGGTTATTCGGACAACCGTTCGCGTCTTCCTTCCATCTATCTTTTCATCCCACGAGACAGTTAAGTATTTACCGATTCCACCTCGTAGCGTGATTTGAAACTGAATCTCGGTTGGCTGCAGAACGTCTTTGCGATCAAGGGTCAGTGGGATTAATGTGCAGCTGTGATCTAGGTGTAGCGCCTTTGATTACTAATCTAAACGTCCTCGGTTCCGGATTCGAAAACTGTCACCACTTAGATTTTCATTAATAATCAGCACTGGCGACCGATGACTGCCGGCGTAAGAAGTCACCCTCGTTCCACCAATGACCTTGTCAAAGAGGGCGGAGGAGCGGACACAGTTTCAGGGAACTCTCTTGTCCTAGGGGTGGGAAACTGCCCCTAAGACGGAAGAATCAGCAATTATGAAATGGCATGAGGATGCAGTAGGCAATGGAAACCACTGCATTAAAGACACATAACGTGTATCCACAGGACAATTGAACTGTAATTGAAAAAGTGTCACGACGCTCTCTCCATTGGCAAAAGGTTCCGGAATAAATCCCCATTCGGACCTCCGGAGGGGGGGGGGGAGGTGCCAAGGGGGAGGTGACCATAAGAAAGAGATTGAATAACCAACGAAAAGATAACGTTCTACTAGTCGAGGCCTGGAATATCAGAAGCTTGAACGCGGTAGAGAAGCTAGAAAATCTGAAAATGGAAACGCAAAGGCTTATTTTAGATACAGCGGGGATCAGTGGTGTGAAATGGAAAGAAGAAAGCGATTTCTGGTCAGATGAGTGTAGGGTAATAACAAGAGGAGCAGAAAATGCTATAACGGGAGTAGGATTCGTTATGAATAGGAAGGTAGGGCAGAGGGTGCGCTGTTGTGAACAGTTCAGTGATAGGGTTGTTCTTATCAGAATCGACAGCAAACCAACACCGGCGACGATAGTTCAGGTATACATCCCAACGTCGCGAACTTAAGATGAAGAGATAGAAAAGTATGAGGATTTTGGAAAGATATTACAGTTCATGAAGGGAGACGAAAATCTATTTGTCATGGGGGACCGGAATGCAGTTGTAGGGGAAGGAGTAGAAGAAACGGTTACGCGACAGTATGGGCATGAGACAAGGAATGAGAGAGGAGAAAGTCTTCTTGAGTTCTGTAATAAATTTCAGCTAGTAATAGCGAATAGTCTGATCAAGAATCACAAGAGAAGGAGGTATACTTGTAAAAGAGCGGGTGATATGGGAAGATTTCGGTTACACTACATCATGTTCAAATAGATATTCAGAAATCAGATAATGGACTGTAAGGCGTACCTAGCGCCAGATATAGACTCAAATCACAACGCAGTACTGATGACAGGGAGGCTGAAGTTTAAGAGATTATTTAATAGGCAAAGGATACGGAAGTCCTAAGAAATGACGAGATACGCTTGAAGTTCTCTAAGGCTATAGATACAGCAATAAGGAATAGCGCAGCAGGCAATACAGTTGAATAGATATCTCTAAAAAAGGGTAATCACGTAAGTTGAAAAGAAAAACGTAGATAGAAAGAAGGTATCTGAAACCATGGGTAACGGATGAAATACTTCAACTGATCGATGAAAGACGGAGGTATTAAAATTCAAGAGAAATTCAGGAATACAGAAATATAAGTCGCTCAGGATTGAAATTAATAGTAAGTGCAAGGAAGCTAAGACGAAATGACTGCATGGAAAATGTGATGGAATTGAAAAAGAAATGATTGTCGGAAGGACTGAGTCTGTATATAGTAAAATCAAAACAAGCTTCAGTGAAATTAAAAGCAATGGTTGTATCATTAAGAGTACAACGGGAATTCCATTGTTAAACGCAGAGGAGAAAGCGGATAGGTGGAAAGAGTGCATTGAAGGCCACTATAACGGGGGAAGATTTGTCTGGTATGATAGAAGAAGAAACAGGAGCCTATTTAGAAGTGATTGGCGATCCAGTATTAGAATCAGAATTTAAGAGATCTTTGGGGGCCGTAATATTAAATAAGGCAGAAGGGATAGATAACATCACATAGAATTTCTACAATCATGGGTGGAAATCATAAGAAAACGACTATTCACATTGATATGTAGAAGTAAGAGTCTGACTTTCGGAAAAATATCATCCACACAATTCCAAAGACTGCAAGAGCTGACAAGTGCGAGTATTATCGCACAATCAGCTTAACAGACCACGCATCCAAGTTGCTGACAAGGATATATACAGAATAATGGAAAAGAAAACGGAGGATGTATTAGATGACAACGAGTTTGGCTTTAGGAAAGGTAAAAGTACCAGAGAGGCAATTCTGACGTTGGGGTTGATAATGGAAGCAATACTGAAGAAAAATCAAGATACGTTCATAGTATCTGTCGGCATGGGAAAGGCGTTCGATAACGTAAAATGGTGCAAGATGTTAGAAATATTGAGAAAAACAGTGGTAAGCTAGAGGGAGAGACAGGTAATATACAATATGTACAAGAGCCAAGAGGGAATAAGATGAGTGGACGACGGAGAACGAAGCGCTCGGATTAAAAAAAAAATGTGGAAGACAGGAATGTAGTCTTTCGCCCCTACTGTTTAATCTGTACATCGAAGATGCAATGATGGAAATAAACGAAAGGCTCACGAGTAGGATTCAGATTTAAGGTGAAAGGACTTCAGTATAGAACTCGCTGATGACCTTGGAATCTTGAGTGAAAGTGAAGAAGAATTAAATGATCTACTGAATGGAATGAACAATCTATTGAGTACAGAATACGGATTAAAGTAAATCGAAGATAGACGAAAGTAATGAGATGTAGCAGAAATGAGAACAGCGAGAAACTTAACATCAGTATTCAAGGTGATGAAGTAGATAAAGGAATTCTGCTACCTAGACAGCAAAATAATCTGTGATGGTCGGAGCAAAGAGGATATATAAAACAGAGTATCACTGGCAATAAGGGTATTCCTGGTTAAGAGAAATCTTTTAGTATCAAACATTGGCATTCATTTGAGGAAGAAATTTGTGAGAATGTACGTTCGGATCACAGCATTGTATGGCAGTGAAACATGGACTGCGGGAAAACCGGAACAGAAGGGAATCGAAGCATTTAAGATGCATTGCTACAGACGAATGTTGAAACTTGGTGGACTGATAAGGTAACGAATGTGGAGGTTCTGAAAGGAACTGGAGGGGAAAGAAATACATAGAAAAGACTGACAAAACGAAGAGACAGGATGGCAGCGCAGCTGTTACGACATCAGGAATGACTTTCATGGTACTGGACGGAGCTGTAGAGACAACAACTGTAGACGAAGACAGAGATTGAAATACATTCAGTAAATAATTGAGGACTTAGGTTGCAAGTGCTACAAGTGCTAGTCTCAGATGTAGATGAAGAGGTTGGCACAAGAGAGGAACACGTGGCGGGCTGCATCAAACCACTCAGAAGACTGATGACCAAAAAAAACTAATATTGCTACGGACTACTGGCGTAAGGTTGCCTGGGAGTGGAAGGACGGGAAAAATAGGGACTGAACATCAGTCATATCAAGACTTTCATGAACACTACTCAGGAAAAGTAGCTTTACCGACTAGATCAACAGAACCTTGGCATATTACGATAAAAGCATGCCCTTAAATGAAACAATTTAAGAGCAATAACTGATAATCGATAAAACAAGCTCTTCAAAAGTTCTATTAAGTACAAAAGTCAAGAATGCGCCAAATAATAGTATTTTATAACAAGTATAAAATGATATGAAAACGGTCTTCAAAACAACATGCAATCAACATATTTAGAATGTGTTTAATTAAATTACAACAAATAATTCAGGTTCTCCTAAAAGGAACTGATTAAAAGAAAACAAGAAACAATTAAATCAGCTTTATATGAAACCACCACGTATCAGGCATGTGGTATGAACGAACGATCTCGAAATTACTTAGAGAAGTCAAATACGCTGCTCACCTCACTCCTCTTCTAAGCAGCCAGTGGGTACACGCCCCTAGCTACAAACATATAAAGGTAGCCTGATGAACAGAGTAGTAAGTTCTAAGTAAAAACTTAAGTAGGCAGATTGCGCCCTAGCAGCATAGACAAAACAGTTGTAATAAATCGCTAACTGGTGACAAGGTAAATGGCCAAGGCAACCACACCCATTGTTTTTTTATCATCGTCTTCCGACGTTTGATGCGGCCCACTTCTTTGCCAATCTCTTCATCTCAGAATAAATCTTGCAACCTATGTCCTCAATTATTTTCTGGAAGTATTCCAATCTGAGTACTCCAGTGTCATCAGCGACTCTTAACATATATATCCTTCCACCTTGAATTTTAATTCCACACCTTAAACCTTTCTTTTATTCTGTCTTTGGTTCTTCGATGTATAGCCTGAACAGTAGAGGCGAAAGACTGCATCCCTGTCTGACTCTCTTTTTAACGGGATCACTTCGTTCTTGGTCTCCCGTTCTTATTATTCTCTCTTGTTTTTTTTTTTTTGTTTTTTTTTTTTTACATGTTGTATGTTACCCATCTCTCCCTATAGCTTACCTCCATTTCTCTCAGAATTTCGAATATCTTGTAATATTTGACACTGACGATCGCTTTTTCCAGGTTGATAAACCTATGAACGTGTCTTGCTTTTTTTATGCTTGCTTCCATTAGCAACTGCAACATCAGAAGTGCCTTTATCTTTCCTACAGCGAAACTAATCGTCTTCTAACAAATCCACAATTTTCTTTTCCATTCTTCTGTATATTATTCTTGTCACCAATTTCGATGCATAGGCTGTTAAGCTGACTGTGTGATAATTCTTGCACCTGTCAGCTCTTGCAGTCTTCAGAAATGTGTGGATAATATTTTTCCAAAAGTCAGGTGGTATGTCGCCAGACACATAAATTCTACAGAACAACGTGAATAGTCGTTTTGTTGCCACTTCCTCCAAAGAGTTTAGAAACTGTGATGGGGTGTTATCCATCCCTTCTGTATTATTTGATCTTAAGTCTTCCAAACCTCTTTTTAATTCTGATCTCACACTGGATCCCTTATTTTTTATATCGAATCCTGTTTCTTCTACTACATCAGTCAAATCTTCCCCTTCATAGAGGTCTTCAATGTATTCTTTCCACCTATCCGCTCTCTCTTCTGCATTTAAGAGTGTAATTCCCATTGCCGCATTAACGTTATCACCCTTGCTTTTAATTTTGGCTTTTCTATATGCTGAGCCAATCCTTCCGACAGTGATTTCTTTTTCAGTTTCTTCACATTTTTCATGCGGCCATTTCGTCTCAGCACTTCGTATTTATATGAGTTCTCAGAGACTCGTATTTCTACTTTCCTGACTCTCCCTGAACATTTTTGTACTTTCTTCTTTCATCAATCAACTGAAGTATTTCTTCTGCTGCCTCCATAGCCGTCTATTATTCCGAAAGTGTTGCTGGTGCAGGATTTTCTGAACGATGTCATCTCTCGATTTTGTCCCCCTTTAGAAATGTACATTCCTCTTCAACTGAATTGCCCACTGAGCTATTCCTTATCGCAGTATTTACAGCCTTAGAGAATTTCAAGCGTATTTCTACATTCCTTAGTACTTCTGTATCCCACTTCTTTGCGTATTGATTCTTCCTGTCAAGTCTCTTAAACTTCATTCTACTCTTCGTCACCACTGAACTGATTTGTCTCATGGTCACCTCCCCCGTGGCAGTTCCCGCCTGAATATCCGAAATGAGGCCTATTCTGGAATCTTTTGCCAATGGATAGGCCATCATGACACTTTTTCAATTACGGACCATATGTCACATCGATAGACATTGTGCCTTTAGTGCAGTGGCTTCCTTTGCCTTTTGCATCCTCATGATGTTGATTATTGCTGATTCTTCCTCCTTTACGGGCAGTAGCCCACTCCAATGGCAACAGAGTGCCCTGAACGTCTGTTCGCTCGTCAGCCCTCTTGGATAAGGCCGTTGGAAAAATAAGGGTGACTTCTTATACTGAAAGTCTTCAGCCCCTGATACTGATGATTTTTATTCAAAATTTAAGCGGTACCCATACCCGAGGACTTTTCGATTACTAATAAAAGACGCTACCCCTTCTTTATCTCAGTTTATTCGTTGTTGGTCGTTGTATTTGTTCGGGGGGAGTCCTATGACGCTTTTTCATCGTTGATCCATTCACTCAGTTATTTACTACAGAGGGCACCTGTCAGTCTGATCGAACATGCTGAGCTGCTCTGCCGGCTGTTTCCTAGACCCCGAGTTGCAATCTGTAAAGAAATACTGTAGACCTGAGTCTGATAGCGTGGAGAGATAGAGGAGAGGACGATCAGATGGACAGACAGTTTGGGGGAAGGAAGAGATAGGCACAGATAGGAGGAGGAGATGGACAGATACAGAAAATGGACAGGGGGGAAAGGCTGAGATAAACAGAGAAAGGAAAGAGGAAGTGATGAACAGAGACAGTGGGAGGAAGAGACAGACAGAGATATGTATGAGGAGGAGATCAACAGACAGAGGGAAGGAGGAAATGGACAGAGAAAGGGAAGACAAGGAGTTGGACAGAGAAAAGGAAGAGGAAGAGATGGACATGGCAAGGAAAGAATACGACATGAACAGGGAGAGATGGAGAAGGACATGGAAGAGATAGGATAGAGGAGAAGATGGACAGAGGGTGAGGGAATTTGAGATTGAGAAAAAGAAGGGGAGGAAGAAATGGACAGGGTGAGAGGGAGGGTTGATGGTGGATGGGGATAGGGGGATGGAGAGAGAGAGAGTGGGGGGGGGGGGAGAGAGAGAGAGAGAGAGAGAGAGAAAGAGAGAGATAGAGATAGAGAGAGAGGGAGGAGGAGGAGAGGTAGATGAAGAGAGGGGTATAGAGAGGGGGAGGAAGAGGTGTATGGAGAGAAGGGAAAGGATGGAATGGACAGAGAGGAGGAGGAAGAGCAGATGGACAGAGAGTGGGGGAAGAAGGAGATGGACAAAGTGTTGGGGAAGAGGAGTGGATAGACCAGTGGTTCCCAACCAGGGCGTAATTACCCCCTATGGCTAAATGAAATTTTCTGAGTGATAAATACAAAAGGGTCTTATTATGTGTTTGTCATGAAACTCGATTAGTTTTAAAGGATCAATTCTTTTTCATAATATTGTTATACCGATTACAAAAGTTACCAGTAATTATTTTTTATCACATACTAGCGTTAACACATAACACAGAGTGGTGGAGCTTACAGCTTCTGAAAAGAATATATGAGCAACATCTCCCTCACATGGTGCACCCACTACACACACACACACACACACACGCTATATGCTTTTTTGTACCATGAATGTATAACAGTAAATTTGAGACAAATGTCATATATGCTTAGCTATCTCATGAAAATGCCTTCTTAGATTTGCAGCCAGTTCTCACAGTGGACCATACACTGCTTTATTATTCACTTCGCAACTTACAAACAAACAAACTGGGAACATAACTAATAGTGACTACGTATTGCCCGTTCAGTTTACAGTTGCCGTTTTACCTGGACGCGCAGCGAACTGTTGACGTGTGCTGCTATCGGTTTGTTTCGGATGACGCACGAAAGGTATTTCTGCTCTCAATGAAAATGGAACACGGCTCCTGAACTGTACTTCGTATACGTGCAGCAGATAAAACAAATATACAGTCTCTAACACATTCATTTACTGAAAACAATTCAAATGAACAATAATAACATAAAACTGTTGTTTTACGATCTAACAGTGCAGCTGTGCGTGTGTCTGGAAGAAATGATACATTCGCTTTTAATATATTCTTCTACAGGAAAAACGTAGAGAAAAAGAGAAAGAGACTGTTGCATTTCGATATAATAACTGAAGCAAACACGTGATTCATTTGCTATTAACACATTCCTCTACAGAGGATCTAACAACTAGAGTTGGGCGTGCAGTATATAAAAATTCAGTCGTTATTAATGGATTATTCTACAGGAAAATGAAACTGAAATAGAAATTTCGATGTACGATCTAATAACTAACAAAGTGAGGTCGCTACTGAAGTATCCACTTTTGAAACCATATACACTACTGGCCATTAAAATTGCTACACCACGAAGATGACGTGCTACAGACACGAAATTTAACCGACAGGAAGAAGATGCTGTGATATGCAAATGATTAGCTTTTCAGAGCATTCACACAAGGTTGGCGCCTGTGGAGACACCTACAACGTGCTGACATGAGGAAAGTTTCCAACCGATTTCTGATACACAAACAACAGTTGACCGGCGTTGCCTGGTGAAACGTTATTGTGATGCCTCGTGTAAGGAGGAGAAATGCGTACCATCACGTTTCCGACTTTGATAAAGGTCGGATTGTAGCCTATCGCGATTGCGGTTTATCGTATCGCGACACTGCTGCTCGCGTTGGTCGAGATCCAATGACTGTTAGCAGAATATGGAAGCGGTGGGTTCAGGAGGGTAATACGGAACGCCGTGCTGGATCTCAACGGCCTCGTATCACTAGCAGTCGCATGGCTGTAACGGATAGTGCAGTCACGTCTCGATCCCTTAGTCAACAGATGAGGACGTTTGCAAGACAACAATCATCTGCACGAACAGTTCGACGATGTTTGCAGCAGCATGGACTATCAGCTCAGAGACCATGGCTCCCGTTAACCTTGACGCTGCATCGCAGACAGAAGCGCCTGCGATGGTGTACTCAACGACGAACCTGGGTGCACCAATGGCAAAACGTCATTTTTTCGGATGAATCCAGGTTCTTAATGAACTGTGGTATCGTGTTGAAGCTGCATGGGCAGCTGTACCTGTACATGCGATCCAAGCTCTGTTTGACTCAATGCCCAGGCGTATCAAGGCTGGGTACTGATCTTTCAGGAACTATGCACCCAAATTGCGTGAAAATGTAATCACATGTCAGTTGTAGTATAATATATTTGTCCAATGAATGCCAGTTTATCATCTGCATTTCTTCTTGGTGTAGCAATTTTGATGGCCAGTAGTGTATACGGTGGTGCAGGCTAGGGCCTAAGTATCACATCCTGGAGCGGTTCACCCGAGTGGGCCCTCGTTTGCAAGTAATGGACGAAAAAAAAAGGTTTCGTAATGTCACGCGAGAATCTACACCATTAAAATAGTGTACGTACTATCAGCAGAAGTAGTGCAGTGGAAAACCCGTGTGCTTGGTGCGCAAGAGGTTTTGGGTTCAAGTCTTGTGAGGCGCTGCAACAAATTTTTCGTTTTTATATTTTCAAATCTTTATCGAATAGACTTTGGTCACTATATTATTACAACTTGTAGAGAAAAATACATTGATCGCATTGCACAACCAGTAGAAACAGAGTTCTCTGCTTGCGTTATTTGATCAACACATGAGCGTTTTCAAACATTTAAATATTGTTGTGTGTAAATAAAAATAATTAAGAACACATACACAAGGATTCCGATTGAATAAAGAAAGGCAAGAGCAAAAAAATGTGACCTAGTGAAAAAAGTTAATACAGAGTTTTCAATAACTTTTAATCTCACTCTAGATAGGACATTATCCTTCAAAAAACACCTGGAAAATGTATCCAACAAAATAAGCTCACAGAACACCCCCACTCAGAGGCTCTGCAGCACTAACTGGGGAGCAGCAGCAGACACACTACGAACCTCTACACTCGCCTTAGTGTACTCTGCAGCCGAGTACTGTGCACCAGCTTGGTTAACCAGCAAGCATGTAAACAAGGTGGACACCCGGCTCGACGCTGCTATGACAACCATAACTGGATGCATAAAGATTACCCCACAATATTGGATTCCAACACTTAGTCATATAGCTCCACCCTCCCTGCGAAGACAGTAAGCACTGATGAAGGAATACACAAAAATAATGAATAAATCCCCAACTTTCTATCCATGAAGATGTCCCAACTTTGGAAAGGACACGACTCCGCTCTAGAAGTCGCCCCTTTAAGACTGGCCCAACAACTGTCAGCTGCCAACTTCAGAATGAATACTAAATGGCACGAGAGCTGGAGTGATAATGCCTCCCGTGACAACCGTGAACTTATCTATCCATCAGTGAAACCTAAGAGCTTTGAACTTCCACGACAGCTGTGGAAAAGCCTAACAGAATCCGAACAGGAAATGGACTATGTGCACACGATCTACACAAGTGGGGAAAGCTTCCCACCCCTAGCTGTGACTGTGGGGCACCTAATCAAACAATACAGCACATCGCCCATGACTGTGAATTAAGAGCCTACCAGGGTAGTCGGGCTGACTTCTTCAACGCCACACCGCCCTGCATCGAATGGATCGCCAATTTGGACGTCAGAATTTGAAGACTTGTGTAACGCAAAATATCTGCTGTGATGTTACTTTTTATTGTGTTTGTGTATTATATTTTATCTGAATAGGTATCCTTCACTTATGTATTTTATAGTGTATTTTACCATATAATTTCATAATGTAATAAGTGTTAACCATGTGTGTCGCGCCATACGCTAAATAAGTAAAATAAATCCATATGTAAGGGCTGAACACCCAGCTTTTCTGCATACAATTCTGCCTCATCCACTGACTCGGTAGACCTGTTGCTGATGATGTCGGAAGCAGTTGTCTCTGTCGAGTCCGAATCTACCTCGTCTGATGTATCCTCGAAACCATGCGGCGAAATTTCTGTTCCGGCGTAACGACAACCGCCGGCGCGTCAATGATGATCGGAAGAGCAGAGAGGGCTGTGAGACGACGTAAGCCCGTACGCTGACGAGGACGACATCAAGACAGGAGCGGCATCTACATAACGAGAACATTAGCGCCGCGCCGCCTAGCTGTGGCCAGAGTGGACATCGAGCCGTCATACAAACGCTACAGCAGTGACGTAGCCGGCCGAAGTGGCCGAGCGGTTCTAGGCGCTTCAGTCTGGAGCTGCGCGACCGCTACGGTCGCAGTTTCGAATCCTGCCTCGGGCATGAACGTATGTGATGTCCTTAGGTTGGTTAGGTTTAAGTAGTTCTAAGTTCTAGGGGACCGATGACCTCAGATGTTAAGTCCCATAGTGCTCAGAGCCATTTGAACCATTTTTGAGCAGTGACTTATGAACTGAATTGTTTTGCTTGCATTGAAACTCAAGGACACTGATTATTTGCGTGTCGCCATTTGCTAGAGACACATGTTTGTGAATTTGTGAATACGCAACGTATTGTCACTTTAACTTACTTTAATAAACTGCATTAATATGATTCGCCTGACTTGCTGTGTAGCGATCCGAGAAAACAACGTCCTAGGCACCCTATATTAGACGTGTGGTCAGTATACTACAATTTCAGTGTCACTGTCTGGTTGAAGTTGAATAATTACGCTCTCAGTAGCTTCGTCCATCAGTGCGTGTCTGTCCCAGTATTCGTCAATAACAGTTTTCGCTTTATCACACACCTTCTTCCAGCTGCCTTTGTTAATGCTCTGTACTGCAGCCGCAGTCGTTTTTTTTCTTTGAGTTGGGGAAGAGTAACGCTGCTGACGTTGTTTGATGAAACGTACTGTTCCATTAAATTCTAGATAAGTTCGATGAGGTCAAATTACAGTTGTCGGGTGGAAGGCGTAACACTGTAAGTCCTTTCCCGGACTGTTTTAGTACGGTACTCTATCAGCTGTATATTCTGGCTCGCGTTCGTAACGTTTCACAACTTCCAAGAGCTCGTTACGTGTTAAATCCGAATCGATCTGAGTTTTATGCTCAGTCAGCGATGATTGTATATCTGCTTTACGAGAAGATGTGCTAGGATCTTTATTTCGTGAACACAATGTTAGGGTGCTTTGTCTAATACCACAATATTTCCACCTGGAATATCGGTATTAGGCGCTCTTTCAACCATTTTATATAATTTTCATTGTTCATTTTGTTGTGATAATCTTCTGATGTTGACCTCGAATCACAGATGAGCTCTGCACCCTCAATGAACCCCATTTCTCTTCCCGCATGAACCACTATTTCTCTTTGTCCAGAACATTCATTTCCCCGCACTCATGGTACGTCATTATGCTGCCAACATTTACTGACAATACAGCGTGTAGGAAACCACATTTCATCAACATACACGATGGGGTTTCTTCGCTCCTTAACGACGAAATATTTCAAGAACTTTCTTTTCATTAAACGCTTACCAAAGTACGGTTGTTTGTGTAGCCATCTTTCGCAGCGGCTGTTAACATCTGTTATTATAGGTTATCTGTCTTGAACAGTCAGCTCAAGACAGATAACCTATAATAACAAATCGTTGAAACACTTCGTTTTCTTCCTCAGTCACTTATTCCTGGGTGTTACACTTTCGGACCATTCCGTCTGGCTTTCTTAACATCGTGCACATTACCCATTGTCCTTACACCCTTTCTTACTACGGCTGCGGTATTAGCAAAACTTCTCATTTCACTTCTCGACAAAAAGGAATTACGTTATTAATCAAAAATTTTCCGTTTGAGCGTACTCTTTCACAACGTATATTTATGCGATCACTGTCGATTTCAACAGACGCTAAGATTACGCAGCAGTAGTAACGCAATATGACAATAACGTGACTGTACAAATCCGAGCCACGTGGGTCATTTGTGTACTGTCGTGTATTTTCGGAAGCCTGCGGCCCCGTCAGTATGTAAACAAAGCTTAGTTCCGTGTTCTGCGTCGCCAATTGCGAAATGAACAGGTAATAACTACATTGCTGCAGGGCCAATACAATGTTATTATTGTTATTATTATTATTAGTGGAAATGGTGAAGCACAAAGTATTGGTAGCCTAAGGTCCATCATTTCTATAAATTCGGGAGTAAGGAGTTCAGCAATCATGTGATTTACCAACAGTAGTACATACGTTTCAACTTGCTTTATTTTACATGGACGTGCAAAGTGTAGGTAAAAGACGTGTCGCTAGGGTGAGGTATGGTGGAGAGCAAGCATTTTCTTAAGAAGTTCAAATGGTTCAAATGGCTCTAAGCACTATCGGACTTAACATTGGAGGTCATAAGGCCCTTCTTAAACCTAACTAACCTACGGACATCACACACATCCATGCCCGCGTCAGGATTCGAACCTGCAACCGTAGCGGTCGCACGGTTCCAAACTGAAGCCCCTAGAACCGCTCGGTCACTGCAGTCGGCTCTTAACAAGTGTCTACCCTTAACGTTGGTTGTTAGCTTTCTTATGTGAGAAGAAGTTGTATTTAGCACTCATGATGCATCATTCTATTAAAATAGGTTGGTAGCGCAAGTAGTTGCAATTGTATCTGACTCTTTAGTTTGTAGCTTAATAAAACTCCTACAAAAACTAAATGCCTTTTATCTTTTTTTGTTTTAAAAATAAAGTGTTCAATGAAAATTCTTTCTGTTTCTAAAGTGTAGTTTGATGGTAATGTTCGTAATGGCGGGGGTGGTGGGGTAGTGGTTGTGGTACTAGCTAATACCTAATCGCACTCTGAGAGAAGGGTAGGAGGAAATGGACGAATACGAGAAGACTGGAATAAATACCCAGGCAAAATCGGGTACCTCAGCTAGAGTGTTTATTGTTAACAAAACGTTTGGAGATAAGTGGATAAGTCGTCTGGAGAAGAAATGGCCTGCTTGTTTACTGGAGTTACCACCTCAAGACTTTTATTTGTTTAGAAATTTAAAGAAAGAAGTCTTACAAGCAAACACACATGACTCCTGATGAGCTGTATAATACGGGCTTGTGGTGCTCAGCGCCCAGATTATATTCAACGTACAGTACTGTTGACCAGTAACCGCATTATAACATTTATCAGTGCTGAAACTCAAACGCAACCTTTTGAGCACTTGATTCAACAGTCACAGTAATAAACTCGCGAACCGTTCCCGAATGACGTCTTTTCTTACATTTGGCACAGTAGGACAGACGTTGGACAGATTTCTTCTGATGACAATGGGACTTTGGTCTGCTGAACTTTTATCTGTTAGTCATGGACCCGAAATCCAACGACAATTTTTGTAAGATTCTTCAATGATATCTCCCGATTATTTTGCTATAAGGGACACATGGTCTCCGGTTTTTCGTTCTAGAGTAATAATCTATGATTTACTACTTTTGTTGCAGCATTTACCATTTTTCCTTAGGTAATACATTCATAACAGTGAAAATGCCTCTATTTTTCTTAAAGCACCTTCTCTTGACGTAGGTTGGCGGTCGGCGTAGCGAACTTGATGTTGCACCATGGAAGGCATCTTCTGACGTGCAGTTGTGCAATCTCCGAATGTCCTTCAGCCACGTGTTCATTCGTCTTCCAACAGACCTTCTCCCTTGTAATTTCCCTTCAACGGTGAGTTTTTATAACTGGTATCTTATAATGATATTGGGTTTTCCTTTGTTCTATAGTGAGAGATAGTTCTTCTTGATTTTCATCCAATGAAGAATTACTTCCTTTGAAATTTTCAGCACTCAAGGTATGTATAAAAGACGGCGATACAGATACGTTACAAAAGCTTCTATTCTTTTCTGTAGATATTGTTGGAGGGTCCAGCTTTCGCATCCATACAGAAAATGGAAAACACGTAGCAACGCATCATTCGCATTTTCACTTGTAGACTAAGATCCAAATCTCTGAGAAGTTTTCATGCCTCTATGAGGACTATGAGGGGGATGACTCGTCTGATGCCAGGGCAGAAGAAGAACCAGGAGTCGACATAGAACAGACAGGAGATCCAGTATTAGAATCAGAATTTAAACGAGCCTTGAAAGACTTAAGAACGAATGAGGCAGAAGGGGTGGATAATGTTCCATAAGAATTCCTAAAATGAATTGGGGAATTCGAACAAAACGACTATTCACGTTGGCGTGTAGAACGTGTGAGTCTGGCTCTATACCGTTTGACTTTCGGAAAAAACATCAACCGCACAGTTCCGAAGAGCCGACAAGTTCGAAAATTATCGCACAGTCAGCTTAACAGCTCATCTCTCCAAGTTTGTCACAAGAATGACATACAGAAGAATGGAAAAGAAAATTGAGGTTGTGTTAGATGACGATTAGTTTGGTTTTAGGCAAGGTAAAGGCACCAGATAGGCAATTCTGGCACTGCAGTTGATAGTGAAAGCAAGACTGAAGAAAAATAAAGACTCGTTCGTAGATTTTGTCGACCTGGAAAAAGCGTTCGACAATGTCAAAAGGTGCAAGGTGTTTGAAATTCTGAGAAAAATAAGGGTAAGTTATAGGGAAAGACGGATAATATACAGTACGTGCAGGAATCAAAATGGAGTAATAGGAGTGGAAGATCAAGACCGAAGTGGTCGCATTAATAAACGGCGCAAGACAGAAAAGTAGTCTTTCGCCTCTACTGTTCAATCTGTACATAGAAGAAGTAATGACGGAAATAAAAGAAAGGTTCAGGAGTGGGATTAAAATTCAAGCTAAAAAGATAGCGATGTTAGCATTCGCTAATGACATTGGTGTTCTCAGTGAAAGTGAAGAAGAATTACAGAATCTGCTGAATGGAATGAACAATCTAATGAGTACAGATTATGAACTCAGAGTAAATCGAAGAAACGCAAAGACAGTGAGGAGTAGCAGAAACGAGAACAGCGAGAAACTTTATATCAGGATTGCTGATCACGAAGTAGATGAGATTAAGAAATTCTGCAGCAAAGTATTCCATTGTCGACAGAGCAAGGAGGACATAAAAAGCAGAGTATCACTAGCAAAAAGGGCCTTCCTGGGCAAGAGCAGCCTACTGGTATCATACATAGGCCTTCCACTGGGGTACAAAAGTGATGGAATACATACTAATATCGTGTCGGTCCTCCTTTTTCCGGCGTAATGCAGCATCTCGAAAAAAAAATGGTTCAAATGGCTCTCAGCACTATGGGACTTAACATCTGAGATCATCAGTCCCCTATATCTTAGAACGACTTAAACCCAACTAAACTGAGGACGTCACAGACATCCATGCCCGGGTCAGGATTCGAACCTGCGAGCGTAGTAGTCGGGCGGTTCCCGACAGAAACGCCTAGAACCGGCCAGCACAGCATCTCGACTTGGCATGGACTCAACAAGTCGTTGACAGTCCCCTGCAGAAATACTAAGCCACGCTGCCTCTATAGCCTCCCATAACTGGGAAAGTGCTGCCGGTGAACTGTTTTTGTACGAACTGACTTCCCGATTACGTCCACAAGTGTTAGAGGGGATTCATATCAGGCGATATGGATGGCCAAATCATTCGCTCTAACTGTACAGAATGTTCTTCAAACCAATCGCGAATAATTTTGGCCTGGAGATCTGGCCCATTGTCACCAATAAAAGTTCCACCATTTTCTGGGAACATTAAGTCCACGAATGGCTGCAAATGGTCTCCAAGTAACTGGACATAACCATTTCCACTCTATGATCGTTTCAGTTGGACCAGAGGACCCAGTTCGTTGCATGTAAACAAAGCCCTCACAGTTATGTGATCAGCTAGCACAGTGTCTTGTTGACAACTTGGGTCCAGGGTTCCAATGTATTCAGTGATTTTACACAGGAAATGCATATTGGCCAAGTCTCGTCAGTAAACGCATCCACACTGGACTCGCATTCGGGAGGACGACGGTTCAATCCCGCGCCCGGCCATCCTGATTTAGGTTTCCACTCCAGGCAAATGCCGGGATGGTTCCTTTAAAAGGGCACGGCCGACTTCCTTCCCCGTCCTTCCCTAATCCGATGAGACCGATGACCTCGCTGTCTGGTCTCCTTCCTCAAAACCAACCAACCAACTAAACTCATCCAACGTATAACTACTACCGGAAAATCGAACCCAAGAGAGAAGCGAGAATTACCTAGTGCGAGCTTGAGTAAAGAGGGCACTACCGTTGTCAACAATAGGCACAACGAGTGACTGGAACACGTGGAGAATAAATATATCTCGCTGTGTAACGTAGAAGGGGATCTCGTAACTGTTGATACACTATCAAATTCTCGAACTGTATCGGAATAACTTCAAGAGGACTGCAGATATTCGTGGGTAGTTAAGTAATCTCCAAGCCATCTGACGTCAGTGCGTTGAGCACATTATCAGCAGGTGAACGGTCACGGATCAGGATGAGTTCCCATGCACAGGTCTGAAGCATGCTGTGAATGACGGAAACCTAACATCCGCGCGCTTACGCCAGTTTAGGCATAAACGAGGCAGTGCATTAGTTATCGCGCTGGATTCGTGTACGGAATAAGCGGCGTTCGAATCCTCGTGCACCCATTCTGACGTAGCTTTTTCATCGTTTCTTTAATTCACTTCACATGAATTAGAGATGGACTGTGTAAATGGAATTAATGTCCCCCAGATGACAGTTAGCATGTTAACGGACAAGGACATCTGAGACGGAGTGCCATCGCTGATGGAACACACCGAAGACTCAATCGACTTTGGTCCTGTGCACTCATTCTGACATAGCTTTTTCATCGTTTCTTTAATTCACTTCACGTGAATTAGAGAGAGACTGTGTAAATCGACCTAATGTCTCCGAGATGATAGATAGCACGTTAACGGGCAAGGACATCTGAGACGGAGTGTCATCGCTGATGGAATACAGCCGGCCGGAGTGACCGAGCGGTTTTCGGTGCTACAGTCTGGAACCGCGCGACCGCTACGGTCGCAGGTTCGAATCCTGCCTCGGGCATGTATGTGTGTGATGTCCTTAGGTTAGTTAGGTTTAAGCAGTTCTAAGTTCTAGGGGACTGATGACCTCAGCAGTTGAGTCCCATAGTCCTCAGAGCCATTTGAACCTTATTATTATTATTATTATTATTATTTTATGGAATACTTGGAAGACTGAATCGACTTTGGTCCTGTTGAAGAGATAGTTGCAGCATTCCCAAATTGGTTTGCGGCAACTGCGGATTCCTATTTCAAACATTAAGCACAATCGTGCAGGATGTGAGTCCCGATTCCTGGAAAAGTTCAAGGGTCCGAAATCGCTATTCTGCTGCGCCTACGAGAGGAAGAAATCCCTTGGCACTGCTGGGGGTCACGCAACTGACCTACCCTTTGGCGCGTCTACGACCACCAGCTGCCCCAACCAACCACACACACACTCTCTCTCTCTCTCTCTCTCTCTCACACACACACACACACACACACACACACCACACACGCACACGCACGCACGCATCCTCACTCCACAGTAAACGAGTGGAGGTGCCCTGAGGGCTGTAATTGTGAATTTTCCGCAAAACCAACATTCCTGTTTCTCCACTAGCCGCCTTTCAGCCACATTTCATTCCACGGCTCTCCATCGTTCTCTACCACTTTGTCTCTCGCCGTTTTTTTTCCACCACTGTAACGAGAGAATAATTTATTCGGCGCGTTTTCCGCCTCTCATAATTAAAGCGCTTGTTACGAGCTGCTGCGTCGAACGTCTGTCGCACGCTTTGCACACACGTCGACCCACGAACCTATCCGAACAGAAGCGCGCGCTTACACACACACACACACCACAAATACGCGCGCACACAGTCATAAGCACAAACACACAGAGAGAGACCTCGTGATTCGAGCTGAAAACAACAGAAATTTGTAAGCGGTTGGCGATGTGGTAGAGGCATCAGATTCACTCGTCAATATTTTAATGTCGTTCATTTAATAAACACTAGTTTTGTTCGGTAAACAGATACTTCCATTCAACCGCCTGTTCGACAGCAAAAGCCGGGAGAGTTCGCAGACAACGTTACATTTCAGCGTAAAGACTCCTGAATAATTCACGTAACTCCACCTTTCTTTAAGGTATCTACATATCCTTACATCGTAATTTTTACAATGAACCCAAGAAACATCCTGACGGCTAATGCTTCTTCTATAATACTGGTCCCATAAACGAGTAAAAATTCCCGTATTAACGCGGGAAGCGTAAAAGGATTGACAACAAAACTGCATTTGTTCTACAGAAACAATGACGCACAAAACTACACGTATCCAACGTTCACATAAATCGTAGGTCATGAATTCATTCTACGAAACAATATCTCTTGGAAACCTTGGCTAAAAAATAGACCTTCAGCGTTCAGCTGACGTTAGTTTATCCGTGGTTTCCTTAAACCACAGCAGTCGGTTACTTCCTAGCATGTAGATAAGGAGAATCTCTCAAGCAGCAGCTCGTCCTGCGATATTAATAAAGAGAGTAGGCCCGTCCTGTGTTAGATCTGTTATACGGAACTGCATACTAATATCGCTGAGGTCCGTTTGTTACAGCATTCTGGAGGAACTTCTGCGCTCAAACATTATGATGTTAAGACACAAAGGAATTAGAGATATTGGCTGCTAGCGGCAGTGATTTAAATTAATGGGTAAAGTTGAAAATTTGTGCGAAATTGAGATTCGAACGCGTGCCTCCTGCTGACTAAGCATCCGGACACAGTGGTCATCACAGCTTCACGCACAACACCGGCAGCCTCCCGTCGGACCCAAATTCTCGTCTTCCCCACACGCTACTTATGTAGAGATTCCTGTAAGAGTTCGAGCCTGGTGTGGATCATCATTGAAGAGATCATTGGTCGTACTCAAGTTAATTATATACACTACTGGCCATTAAAATTGATACGCCAAGAAGAAATGCAGTTGATAAACGGGTATCCTTTGGACAGATATATTATACTACAACTGACAAGTGATTACATTTTCACGCAATTTGGGTGCGTCGATCCTGAAAGATCACTACCCAGAACAACCACTGCCCGTAACAACGGCCTGGATACGCCTGGGCATTGAGTCAAACAGAGCTTGGATGGCGTGTACAGATACAGCTGCCCATGCAGCTTCAACACGGTACCACATAGTTCATCAAGAGTAGTGACTGGCGTATTGTGACGAGGCAGTTGCTCGGCGACCACTGAACAGACGTTTTCAATTGGTGAGAGATCTGGAGAATGTGCTCGCCAAGGCAGCAATCGAACTTTTACTGAATCCAGAAAGGCCCGACAGGACCTGCAACATGCGGTCGTGCATTATGCTGCTGAAATGTAGGTTTTCGCAGGGATCGAATGAAGGGTAGAGCCACAGGTCGTAACACATCTGAAAGGTAACGTCCACTGTTCAAAGTGCCGTCATTGCGAACAAGAGGTGACCGAGACGTATAACCAATGTCACTCCGTACTATCACGCCGGGTGACACGCCAGTATGGCGATGACGAATACACGCTTCCAACCTGCGTTCACCGCGATATCGCCAAACACGGATGCGATCATCATGATGCTGTAACCAGAACCTGGATTCATCCGCAAAAATGACGTTTTGCCATTCGTGAACCCAGGTTCGTCGTTGAGTACACCATCGCAGGCGCTCCTGTCTGTGATGCAGCGTCAAAGATAACAGCAGCCACGGTCTCCGAGTTGATAGTCCATGCTGCTGCAAACGTCGTCGAACTGTTCGTGCAGATGGTTGTTGTCTTGCAAACGTCCCCATCAGTTGACTCAGGGATCGATACGTGGCTGCACGATCCTTTACAGCCATGCAGATAAGATGCCTATCATCTCGACTGGTAGTGATACTAGGCCGTTGGGATTTAGCAATGCGTTCCGTATTACCTTCCTGATCCCACCTATTCCATATTCTGCTAACAGTCATTGGATGTCGATCGACGCGAGCAGCAATGTCGCGATACGATAAACCGCAATCGCGATAGGCCACAATCCGTTGGAAACGTGATGGTACGCATTTCTCCTCTTTACATGAGGCATCACAAAAACGTTTCACCAGGCAACGCTGGTCAACTCCTGTTTGTGTATGAGAAATCGGTGGGAAACTTTCCTCATGTCATCACGTTGTAGGTGACGCCACTGGCGCCAACCTTGTGTGAATGTTCTGAAAAGCTAATCTTTAGCATATCACAGAATCTTCTTCGTGTTGGTTAAATTTCGAGTCTGTAGCGCGTCATCTTCGTGGTGTAGCAATTTTAATAGTCAGTAATGTATATGTAACAGACAGCACATATATACACTCCTGGAAATTGAAATAAGAACACCGTGAATTCATTGTCCCAGGAAGGGGAAACTTTATTGACACATTCCTGGGGTCAGATACATCACATGATCACACTGACAGAACCACAGGCACATAGACACAGGCAACAGAGCATGCACAATGTCGGCACTAGTACAGTGTATATCCACCTTTCGCAGCAATGCAGGCTGCTATTCTCCCATGGAGACGATCGTAGAGATGCTGGATGTAGTCCTGTGGAACGGCTTGCCATGCCATTTCCACCTGGCGCCTCAGTTGGACCAACGTTCGTGCTGGACGTGCAGACCGCGTGAGGCGACGCTTTATCCAGTCCCAAACATGCTCAATGGGGGACAGATCCGGAGATCTTGCTGGCCAGGGTAGTTGACTTACACCTTCTAGAGCACGTTGGGTGGCACGGGATACATGCGGACGTGCATTGTCCTGTTGGAACAGCAAGTTCCCTTGCCGGTCTAGGAATGGTAGAACGATGGGTTCGATGACGGTTTGGCCGTACCGTGCACTATTCAGTGTCCCCTCGACGATCACCAGTGGTGTACGGCCAGTGTAGGAGATCGCTCCCCACACCATGATGCCGGGTGTTGGTCCTCTGTGCCTGGGTCGTATGCAGTCCTGATTGTGGCGCTCACCTGCACGGCGCCAAACACGCATACGACCATCATTGGCACCAAGGCAGAAGCGACTCTCATCGCTGAAGACGACACGTCTCCATTCGTCCCTCCATTCACGCCTGTCGCGACACCACTGGAGGCGGGCTGCACAATGTTGGGGCGTGAGCGGAAGACGGCCTAACGGTGTGCGGGACCGTAGCCCAGCTTCATGGAGACGGTTGCGAATGGTCCTCGCCGATACCCCAGGAGCAACAGTGTCCCTAATTTGCTGGGAAGTGGCGGTGCGGTCCCCTACGGCACTGCGTAGGATCCTACGGTCTTGGCGTGCATCCGTGCGTCGCTGCGGTCCGGTCCCAGGTCGACGGGCACGTGCACCTTCCGCCGACCACTGGCGACAACATCGATGTACTGTGGAGACCTCACGCCCCACGTGTTGAGCAATTCGGCGGTACGTCCACCCGGCCTCCCGCATGCCCACTATACGCCCTCGCTCAAAGTCCGTCAACTGCACATACGGTTCACGTCCACGCTGTCGTGGCATGCTACCAGTGTTAAAGACTGCGATGGAGCTCCGTATGCCACGGCAAACTGGCTGACACTGACGGCGGCGGTGCACAAATGCTGCGCAGCTAGCGCCATTCGACGGCCAACACCGCGGTTCCTGGTGTGTCCGCTGTGCCGTGCGTGTGATCATTGCTTGTACAGCCCTCTCGCAGTGTCCGGAGCAAGTATGGTGGATCTGACACACCGGTGTCAATGTGTTCTTTTTTCCATTTCCAGAACTGTATTACAACGTTAATGCCAGGTAACAAGCTTCTCTCGGAGCATCGGTATAAGTTAGACGAAAACCAGTCGTGTGAAACACATCTTAATTTGTTCATACACGACCATAGGCATTCGCGTAGGAAGGGTTGGTGTGGGGTTGATAGGTGCAAGAGGGGCCAATGACCTCCTCCTGAAATCTGGTGGAAAGACTTTTTGTTCATTACAGAGAATTCTCGTACGTTGCTAGATGGAACTATCTGTGTTACTATTACTATATAACTTGCTTGAGAATGTTGTAACTGAAAGACCGACAGAAGCTGAAAAATGATCTCACTGCTATAGTTCATTAAAGGTTGCAAAATGCGGATACCTATCAATTATCAACTTAAGCTCTAGCTTTACTGGACAGCATTTGAACAAAAATGTGGCAACACAATAAGAATTAGACAATAGCATTAATTATAGGCTTGTTACGAAGGGATAGTTCCTTTTGGTGCAGTCTGGAGCGTGGCACTTGATCTCCTGAACCTAATACAATGAGACCTAGATAACTTTACTGCAGCGCGGATTTCTTTCTGTGGGGAAATTTGAAGGATATTTGCCATCGTGATCCACCGACAACGCCTGACATCATGCGTCAGCGCATCGTCGATGCATGTGCGAACATTACGGAAGGCAAACTACTCGCTGTTGAGGGGAATATCGTTACACGTATTGCCAAATGATTGAGATTGACGGATATCATTTCGAGCATTTATTGCATTAAAGTGGTATTTACAGGTAATCACGCTGTAACATCATGCGTTCTCAGAAATGTTAAGTTCACAAAGGTACATATATCACATTGAAATAACAAAATAAAATGTTCAAACGTACCTACGTTCTGTATTTCAATTTAAAAAATTACCTGTTAACAACTGTTCGTCTAAAATTGTATGCCATATGTTTGTGACTATTACAGTGCCATCTATCACAAAGCGAAAAAAGTGGTCCAACTAATACATTCATATTTCTCTATGTACTACACGAATATGTAATAAAATGGGGGTTCCTACTTAAAAAAACGCAGTTGATATCTATTTGACCTATGGCAGCGCCATCTAGCGAGGCAACCATAGCGCCATCCGGTTTCCCCCTTCAAGCTAGACAAGTTTCGTTCTTTGTAGATTTTTCATTTGACGCTTATTTCATGAGATGTTTGGCCCGATCACGATCAATGGACCACCCTGTATATATACGCGTGCGAAAATGAAGTAAAGTACGGAGAGTAGCTAGGTGAGGTCTCTGTCATCCTCTGAACAAGGTCGCGCAAACCTGTCCGATCTCCCACGTGCCGACTGGCCGCACATAGCTGGGACTCAAATGGTTAAAGTGGCTCTGAGCACTATGGGACTTAACATCTGAAATATGTTCAACATTTCGCGGCCCTGTCAGCAACTGTATAAATATTTATTTTAATTTTAATAACCAACAGTCTCAGTTGCACCGTTTACCTAGAATTTACCTAGGTTTTAGTCGGGATAACCCAACCTTCTTCAGAATAACAGTAACTACCGTTTGTCCATAGTGGACATCGTAGAGCTAAACCTACAAATTCATAAAGTATCGTCAGACTGTAAAAACCCATCTGAAACTGCCTCGGCCCGACTTCGCGACCGCGATGCGGCAGCCACGATTGCTGTACTGCAACTGCGGTCGCGAAGTGCTCCCGAGGCGGTTTCAAATAGGTATTTACAGTCTGACGATAGTTTATGGATTTGTAGGTTTAGCTTGACGATGTCCACTATGGAAAGAAGGCGGTTACTGTTATTCTGAAGAAGGTTGGGTTATCCCGACTGAAACCCAGGTAAATTGTAGGTAAACAGTGAAACTGAGGCTGTTGGTTATTAAAATTAAAAAAAAAAACTTAACATCTGAGGTCATCAGTCCCCTAGACCTTAGAAGTACTTAAACCTAACTAACCTAAGGACATCACACACATCCATGCCCAAGGCAGGATTCGAACCTACTGCCGTAGCGGTCGCGCGGTTCCAGACTGAAGCGCCTAGAACCACTCGGCCACAAAGGCCGGCTAGCTGGGACGCCTACAATATTGGCACGTGGAGACACTCTCATTCGAGGTGATCGACAGATCACAATCAAACGCCTCGCTGCTCAACTGGACGTATTGTTGGGACTGCTGAAACACTCGTCCACCAGTTGCGGTGCTGAAAGGTGTGAGCCCAGTGGGTTCCTCACTGCGTTACTGAAGACCATAAAAAGCAGCGAAGAACCACCTGTGTGGAATTACTTACGTGTTACGAGACTCATCAAGACAATTTTTTCCGTCACAGGTGATGAAAGGTGGTTTCATATCTTCGAACCCGAAAGAAAGCAACAATCTATGGACTGGCACCGCACCACACCACCTCTCCTCCGAAGAAAAAGTTCAAAGCCGCATCATTAGCCTGTAAAGTCTTGGTTGATGTCCGCCCTCATGGTACAAAGATCAATTCGGAAGTGTGCTAACCTCAGGAAACTGAAGAAACGACTTTGGTACTTTAGTTGCCACAAAAATGCAAACGAAATTCTCCTTTTAGAAGACACCACAAGGCCTGACAAGTCTATGCACCTGAGAGGAGTTCATAAAACTTCTTTGGACTGTTATTCTTGATCCCGGATCTCGTAGCTTCTGGTATCCATCTGCATGGCCTAATGAAAGCTACACTCCACGGGCAGTAGTTAGTGCATGATGGGTAGGTTTCTAATGCAGAAAGACGTAGGCTCCCAGATCTATATCTTTATCTATACTCTGAAAAACACAGTGAGGTGCTTCTCAGAGGCTGCATCACAATTTAAAAGTTATTACAGTTTCCTCCTGGTCCATTCACGTTTGGAGCTCGCGAAGAATGATTGTTTGGATGCCTCTGTGTGTGCAGCAGTTATTCTAATCTTGTCTTCACGATCCCTATGTGATCGATACGCAGGGGGTTGAAGTATATTCCTAGAGTAATTATTTAGAGCCTCTTCTTGAAACTTTGTTAATAAACTCTCTCGGAATAGTTCACGTCAGTCTTTAAGAGACTTCCTGTTCCGTTCCTTCAGTACTCTACCACGGATTAAACAAACCCGTGACCATTCGTGCTGCCCTACTGCGTGTGCGTGTATATTCCCTGTCAGGCACATCTAGTATGCGTCCCACACACTTGACCAGTATTCTAGAAGCGTTCGCACGAGTGAAGTTGTATCATGCGTACAAACAGGCACTCCCAGTGAAGTGGCGTAAGGCCGTCACATCATGTTGAACAATGAGATTTTGTAGCCATAAGAGTGGGGGATGATACGGTTTTGCAGCCCAGAGTAAAATCAACTTGCTTTCAGAAACAAAGTATTTCATTACTTACTGAACAGCCCTCGTAACATTGCGTATTGGAGGCACTCTTGGTTCACTGTCTTCTTACTCTGCAAATAGCGTTGCGGCCACATGTAGTAAGCGTTGCTTCACGCAGTGGAGAATGGCAAAACAGAGGCACGCCAGCGACCGAGGCATTGCGAAGTAGGCAGGCACAGGTAGCCTTGATGACAGCAGCAGTCTACCAACAACATGACGCAAGGACGCTCACAGACCGAGCGCCGAGTAAGCCTGGAGAGTGCTGAGTAAGGGGAAGTGATGCCAGCACACTAAGTAACGCTGCAATATACTAAGGGAGTAATAACAAAAAGCTACCACCGAAGGTAAAAAACGTCCTCCTGCTGGTTATAAACAGTGGAGCGCAGGCAGCAACAGACAGAAGCCATTAGGAAGCAGTTCGGGTCTGAGGACGGACGTGGTCCGTGTCTGAATGTTCAATCCCCGTAGGTGACGATTCCGGAAGTCTGTTCCAGCTTGCAGGAGTCATCCACTCGCCGCCAGATGTGAACTTCAGCTCTGGAGGTCGGCCCGAGTTCGGTCGGCACCATGGCTGACTAACTACAGCGAGAACTTCCAGCAGGACCGGCTGCAATGAGGTCTTGGTCACAGGCGCCGCCAGGGACTGACGCCCGGACCTCACGGCAACCCAGCCCCACGGCGCATGGTCCGTCCATGACGGGACCTCTCGCACATCGCAACTGATGGCTTCCCAGCTGCCGGTGCAGCAGGCGTCGGCAGCTGACCTCACGGCGACGCGGTTCCGTGGGCGTGCCGTGCTGGGGCGCCTGGCGGCGACGAGTTCATCTCAACTTCAGGGCATCCTGGCTTCAGAGGAGCACTGGTGGCCTGAGGCTCTCGAGAGCGATCAGCGGCGCGCGTTGCGCGCATTGTCAGAGAATCTGCACAGCAGCAGCCAGGCAGAGGGATCCGCAGGGCTGGGCAGTGACGACGAGGGAGAAACTCTCTGAACAGAGCTATCTGATTGCACAGTCGGAAATGTGAGAGTTTCCTATTGATCGGGATGGATTTCCATCTCTGCCAATTATAAGGCTGAAGCACTATAGACCACGGTTGACAGCGCTCTACTTGGCGACTGGCAACACTATTCACGGGCGACTTTGATGTGCAGGTGGGTGTAGCGCAGAAGCACAAAAAATCGTAAGTGCCACGTGAAGGCTGCTGCTCTTAACTGAGAAGTGCCAGGAGAGTTGTTGAACTTGTCTGGTAGTGGCCTATCGTGGTATTTGTTGTCTGCCTCTTGAGACTAGTACTAACATACTTAACTTGGGTTTGGGTGGTAGTCAGGCTGGTCGATTTTTTGCCTGGCGATGGGTTGGTTTCAGCACAGATATTTAGAATATTGCCAAAATAGCCCCAATAAATTCTGTACCACTACCTCATACAGCTCTTACCGAGCTGCAGGACGACACCATCCTAACATACTTACACATGAATTCCGCTGCCTGTACCCAGCACAAAATAAACATTACTGCAGTATAAATGCCAATTATTTCCAAAAGGAGGCCCCTCCGACTGTTGCACAGCTTAATCATAACAGTAGTTTACCGTTTGTCTATGATCAAAGAAGACTAGTCATGGTTGGCTGGCACTCTTCGATTCTAAATGGTTCAAATGGCTCTAAACACCATCTGAGGTAATCAGCCCCCTAGACTTAGAACTACTTAAACCTAACTAACCTAAGGACATCACACACATCCATGCCCTGGCAGGATTCGAACCTGCAACCGTATCAGCAGCAGCGAGGTTCCAGGCTGAAGTGCCTAGAACCACTCGGCCACAACGGCCGGCTTTGGATTCTAAAAAAATATAGTTTTACAATACCGCATGCCTGTTCATCCATACTTCACCTGTGGATTCAAATGCATGACTCGAAAAAATACCATTTTTGCTCAAGAGGAAAGGAAAAAGATGAGAAGTTGAAGGTAGAAAACTTCTCCATTCCAGGAACGAGACTTCTTAAGACTTCAAGGAGTCGAACACAGGTCAAGATGCAGAATTCAGTAGTCCAGTTTAGTGGATGTGCAACAGTGTGTCGAGCTGTCTGTACGTGGTCCATCTTGGTTCAGTCCTAGACTGTCAAAAGTCGCTTGCGGCGGTAAGTTTGAGATTGTTTTGACACGTTTCCCACATTCATCTCTTCAAATTCTAAGCTTGGCTACACTTCACTCAAACAATCCAAAAGACAGAGCTTGAAAAACCGGTTGTGTTGAGCTTTCATTATGCCAGTGAACTATGAAAAATGGAAGGCATGAATATATTTTGCTGTATTTTTTAATTCATTAGATGAGCTGGGTTTAATCATAGGGTGATTCAATTTCAGACTGTTAAATCGAAGGCAATCATCAAAGTGAACGACTGTTCGAAACGTGCAGCACGCCGCGGACACATGCTCATGGGAACAGTGTTGTGCGATGGGAGACATTCTCCTCCACTTGCATGAGACGTGTGGTAGTAATCGAAGATACGCTGACAGATGCAAACCACCTGCATCATTTTATGTTTGATGTCTTCCTCGATGGTGAGTATAATTGTCCATGTCTTGGAGCCAGAACCTTAGTACAATTGTTTGAGGAGCATCATAGCGAACTCACGTTGGTATCTCCGTTCCCAAATTCGCCTGATGTAAATCCTATGCAACCCACATGTGTCGCTATCGGGCGCCATCATCGCGTACACAAATCAACGACCCGTTATTTGCGCGAAAGCCACGACCTGCACGTAAACATGTAATGACACAAACCTTCACAAACCTACCAACAAACTGTCGGATTCCTGATACACAGACCAGCTCTGTGTTTCGTTCCAAAGACGGACAAACAAGCTATTAAGCAGGTGGTCATAATGTTTTGGCTCATCAGTGTACATGTTGATAACATGAAAGATACAATTTGCGTAAAATAATGAAGTACGCTTACCATTTTTGTATCAAAGTAATCTACCTTAAAAAACACTGAGTTAAAACTACACTATGTTATCAAAAGTATCCGGACACCCACAAAAAATACGTTTTTCTTATTAGGTGCATTGTGCTGCCACCTTCTGCCAGGTACTCCATTTCAGCGACCTTAATAATCATTAGACATCGTGAAAGAGCAGAATGGGGCGCTCCACGGAACTCACGGACGCCGAACGTGGTCACGTGATTGGGTGTCACTTGTGTCATACGTCTGTACGCGAGATTTCCACACTCCTAAGCGTCCTTATGCCCACTGTTTCCGATGTGATAGTGAAGTGGAAAAGTGAAGGAACACGTACAGCACAAAGGTGTACAGGCGGACCTCGTCTGTTGACTGACAGACAGTTGAAGAGGGTTGTAATGTGTAACAGGCAGACATCTATTTACACCATCACACAGGAACTCCAAACTATTCAGGCTCAACTGCAGGTACTATGACAGTTAGGCGGGAGGTGAGAAAACTTGGATCTCATGGTCGAGCGACTGCTCATTATCCACACATCATGCCGGTAATAGCCAAACGACGCCTCGATTGGTGTAAGGAGCGTAAACATTGGACACTTGAACAGTGGAAAAACGTTGTGTGGTGTGACGAATCACGGTATACAATGTGGCGATCCGATGGCAGGTTGTTGGTACGGCGAATGCCCGTTGTACGTCATCTGCCAGCGTGTGTAGTGCCAACAGTAAAATTCGGAGGCGGTGGTGTTATGGTGTGGTCGCGTTTTTCATGGAGGGGGCTTGTACCCCTTGTTGTTTTGCGTGGCACTATCACACAACAGGCCTACGTTAATATTTTAAGCACCTTCTTGCTTTTCACTGTTCAAGAGCAATTAGGGAATGGCGAATGCATCTTTCAACACGATCGAGCATCCATTCATAATCCACTGTCTCTGGCGGAGTGGTTACTCGAGAATAACATCCCTATAATGGACTGGTCTGCACAGAGTCCTGATCTGAATCCTATGGAACACCTCTGAGATGTTTTGGAACACCGACTTTGCGTCCGGCCTCACCGACCGACATCGATACCTATCCTCAGTGCAGCACTCCGTTAAGAATGGGCTGCCATTCCCCAAGAGACTTTCCAGTACCTGATTGAACGTATGCCTGCTAGAGTGGAAGCTGTCATCAAGGATAAGTATCGGCCAACACCTTACTGAAGTCCATCATTGTCGATGGAGGGCGCCACCAACTTTTAAGTCATTTTCAGCTAGGTGTCCGGATACTTTTGACCACATAGTGTATCAGTCGCTTGACATAAAATACGCTTAGTATACTTCCTGTCAGATTTAGTTCTCATGGTAGCCTACTCAGTCATATGAAAAACGAAAATTTTTGAATTTTGCCTCCTCTTGCATTAATTTTTGCGGACGTCCATGTGCACGAGGCATCGCAGACAGTCGATGCAGCTTCCGCGTCCTCCCAGATTTCCAAAAAAGGCTTTCGACACTATCCACCATTCTAATGGGCGGAGAATCTTCGCAGGTACGTGGTTGGCTCGTTTTGTATTGAACTAACAGAACACTGTGCCTTATATTAAGCGGTAAAATGTTCAACTGGAACGAATGTAACATCGGATTTTACTCAAGAAAGTATATTAAGACATCTAATGTTCTGAACATACATGACAATTCATCAAATAAGTCCAGCAGATTGATTGTTGACTATGTTATCTACAGAAAACTATCCTTGCCAGAAGGCCATAAAAATGCAGAAAGACTTGGACGAAATCTCCGCTTGGCACAATAAACGGTAGCTCTTTGTAAAAGTGGCTGAATGTCACATGACGCCTGTAACAAAAAAAAAAAAAAAAAGAAAAATAATCCTATAGTGTAACTAATAACTATCGTCTTGTGCATCTCACTTCGTGTAAGGAATTTGTGGTGAGATGTTGGATACGCTGCGGGTTAATTTGTTGAAAGCTGTATGAAACTGTATGAAATCGGAACATCACGCAGAATCCATGTTAGGAAAGGCGAATGACAGTCTTACATTTACTTGAAACAGTTTGTAAAGGATACTGACAATGTGGCTAACTCTAGAATACCGCTTCAGCCTTCGCAGTCCTTATCAGGTAGGCGCACTGCCGAGAACGTGCGTTCGAAGTGTAAAATAAGTGATTGGGCAGCTTAACAGGGAATCTTTGGAAAAAAGATGTCATAGTTGTCGCGAAACCTTGTTGGGTGAATTGAGAGAACGTCTGTTCGAAGAAGACTGTGCGATCATGCTATTGCTACCCCGCATAGGAATCGTTATATAAGAAGACAACAGAGAGCCAGTTTTCCCTTGTTCAATATGCGAATGGAACCGTACAGAAAATCGCTGATACTGCTACCAAAGTACCCTCTGACATGCATAATGCAGTGACTTGCGAAATATATACAGGCTGTAACGTGAATAAGTGCAGACTTTTTTATATGTGGTACAATAATAAGTACACACATCTTTGTGTTGTTTGTTTTTTGTCATTGTCGAACAATCTTCCCACAAGCACGTCACAAACTTTAAGACCTGATATTTTCTGCACGATCGTAACTGCAACATGAAGTGGAATACACCTGTCACTGTAAGCTAACCTCTGACTTCCTCGAATCCACACTGCAATATGTGACCTGCTGCCCAGGGGAAAACAGACATTAATGGCTTGCTTATGCCATGCATACATGGAGCTACTACCCAACCTAAAAACATATGACTTATAATAGCTATAATTATTAGTCTGTAAATGATGTAAATACTGATGGAATGTTGTTCTGTACCGTTCTCTGTCACCAACAGAAAAGTTTGTACTTATATCCCGTATTCATAGATTTTCACCTTAGCCTTCTAGTTTCCAGCATTCCTGTCCTGTGATCATGACATTGACGAATACTTAAATCTTCCTATCATCCAGTTAATATTAAATAGGCATAAACTAAGACAGCCCTGTCAGCAAGGTAAACCAATTTCTTGAAAGGTACGAAACCTATCTAAAGAGTAAGAACCAACTCACTTTATTTCCCTTTTTTTTGTATAAACACAGTAGTTTACAGTACTTATCGTAGAAAATAGACCAAAGAAAGGTGAAGCTATGTTTATAGCATTTATAGGTTTAAAGCAAGCTTTTGATGATGTTGACTGGGATCCGCTCTTTAAATTCTAAATGTAGCAGCAATCGAACGGTTATTGACAACTTGTACAATTATCCAGAACTTGTACAGGAACAAGACTGCAGTTTAAAGAGTCGAAGTACATGAAAAACAGACAGTAGTTCCAAAGGGAATGGGATAGGTTGTACCCTATCTATGACATCATTCAATCTGTACATTGATCAAGCAGTAAACGAAACCAATGAGAAATTTACAAAAAGACTGAAGTTAGCGAGGTACCTTTTCGTTTCTCTTTTGCATAGGGCATGTTTTTGGAGACTAACCACAACTTTTTTGTTTTTCCTGATTTTACGTGGTTTTACAATATATCATGAAGATGTTTTCACAACGCAAGAAAAATAATAACGCAGACTACAAATTTTGTATTTTTAGTTTTATGTTGCGTGTTAACGGTGGGGTGCTAACGCCTGCCCCTGTTTTGCATTTCATGAATACTGTACATGCAGCACCAGTCCCACCTCCTGCTGTGAACTAAATTCAGCGGTCCTATGTTTATGATGCTGAGATAAAGATGACGCTTAAAATGATTGTGTCTGTAACTGTAACAGTGAATGCGTGATGTACTAATTTCGCCGCTTGATTGAGGCATAGGTGGATTTCTTTTTTATGTTGATTTCATATATAATATTTGTCATATAAGCCTCAGAATAAGACATCTCTTTCTTTTTATGTCCTTAGGTATAACATTCAATGCTGCATATCTCATTAAAAATCTATGTATGAATTGTACTGTAAGAATTAAGTATGTTTAAGTGATTGAAACACTATTAGCTACATAGTTATTCTGTGACTGGTTGATAAATCTATGGTATGAACTAATAATTTTTTTACAGAAAATATAATTAATATGGCTGTAAGACTATGCATTCGTACATGTGCTTTGAAAATCAGAAGTGACTAAATGTAAGTTAGTGCAAAGGTATTCTACACATCGAGGGAAAATATTAATTTGGTAGTAGGCTTGTGTCGCTAAGATGAAAGGTATTTGTGTAATTTAATGATCTTCATAACTTTTTAGTATTTCAATGATGCACGTGCCGGCCTGAGTGGACGAGCGGTTCTACGCGCTACAGTCTGGAACCGCGCGACCGCTACGGTCGCAGGTTCGAATCCTGCCTCAGCCATGGATGTGTGTGAAGTCCTTAGGTTAGTTAGGTTTAAGTAGTTCTAAGTTCTAAGGGACTGGTCACCTCAGAGCCATTTGAACCATTTTTCTAGTGCAAATAGCATTGTTACTCTCACGTCTTTTTACAGGAGAAATGCAAACCGCAATTGACTTGAGTAAAGCTGGCCTTTAATTTTGAAACCGATCCGTTTACTTAGGATTTTTTAATTCCTTTTAAGTTCTTTTATTTATTTATTTATTTTGTTGCAGTGTTAAGTATGAGAGTTAAAATTCGGAAACCTAAGAAGAGCTGAACTGAGTTCTGACCCTCTTTGTCATATTGCACATATGGGGCCAATAGGTTTACTCCCATCATAACAGAGTTCTGTATTTTCAGTTACTTGACTATCAATTCATAGAGTTATTTCTTTATTACTGCAATGAAGAGAGTGTACCATTTGGTCGGTGCATCGGGCAGTTTGTGGAGCGTTCGTACGGTTGTGAGTACCTTTGAATGTTGCTAGTTTGGTATCCTTGCTTCCGAGCCGGTGCCGTGTGAAGAACAGCTAACTGAAGGAAAACTGAAGCGCCAAAACACAGTACGTTCAGTTTACTGTAAAATAAGACACGCTACACTCGAATATTCTGATTTTGTTTTGATAGTTTTGCATCTTGGAATATCAGAATTAAAGAAAATTTCGTCTATATCACAACTTTTAATAAACTCCTTGAGAAAATAAGCTGTACGCTGGAATATGAATCTCCCAATAGATCTTTGAATTATTTAGACCTAAATCTGGCAACAGAGGGCAACCGCACTAGGTTTAACATTTTTCGGAAAAATACCTTTTCCGATAATATCATCCCAGCCCACTCTACACACCCCCAAGCCCACAAAATGGCCTTCCATTCTTGCATACACCGAGCGCTCGCCATTCCTCTTTCAGCAGACGCGATGTAGAATGAGTTACAAACCCTAGAAATTATCATCTATAAAAACTGATATAAACCAGAAATTGTGAGACAGCTCTTTAACAAGGAAACAGGTAAAGAATCTGCGACCTCACCTACGCTAGGTATTGCACCAGAGGATCACTGGCTTCATTTCTAATCCTTTCATAGGCAAAGCATCTTATAAAATAGGGCGATTCTTAAAGATCCGCAGCTTTAAGATTGCATATTCTACGAATAACAGCCTCAAAAAGAACATGGTCCACTCGTTAAAGAATACTAATGACAAATTATCTCGTTCTGGGGTGTGAAAAATCACCTGTGGTGATTTCCGGAGTTAGTACATCGGACAGACAGGGAGAGCCCTCTCAGCCAGACATAAAGAACATATACCCCCGAAAATTGGTGATGGCACGCGTGGCTCGACTTTTGCCGAGCACCTTCTTCAACTGGCCTATGCTCCCAAGCCACCAAATAAAACAGAGCTATTAAATGGCTCTGAGCACTATGGGACTTAACATATGAGGTCATCAGTCCCCTAGAACTTAGAACTACTTAAACCCAACTAACCTAAGGACATGACACACATCCATGCCCGAGGCAGGATTCGAACCTGCGACCGTAGCGGTCGCACGGTTCCAGACTGTAGCGCCTAGAACCGCTCGGCCACTACGGCCGGCTAAAGGCACTAGGCTTGACATCCTTGAGGAGTTGCAAATCTGTAAGCACATGTTGCTTGATAAAGAAAACCTACTTAATGACCAGCTACAATTGAGAAATAAGAACCTTTTCGAAGGGTTTCAACCTTTACTTTACCGTCCCTGGTGTTACGTTGCCTTCGCAGTCGCCGACGTCTGACTCGCACTTTCTTTAGTCGAACACTATTATATTCAAAATTGAGGAGTAATTTTGCCGAGTAATAGATAGCCTTACCTACGGGCTCTGAATCCGTTTATAGGGTTCTCTTTCTCCTCAGAAGGAAGTTCAGTTACATATTACGCCATTAACAGTTTTAATGCATATATTAATCCAATTCCTAACGTAAAGGTAGCTACAGTTAATCATCTATATTTCCACGCGCGCATGCCCATAACAATCAGCGGTGCTCGGTATATACTGTAGCTGGTCGCTGCGATTAGTTCCGGCGCAGCTCTCGCGCCGCAGTGGGGCCTGGTGTTTCTCTTCAGCTAAGTAATGTAGATTTAGGACTGGGTACTCCGGTGCTATAGTTTTATACCTGACATGGCCAAATTTTGCATGCAAAAGTGTTGTGTCAATAGCTTCCGAAGAAGGCCAAATTATTTTGGCTGAAACCTAGGTAAAGATTGGTTTCCAATTGCATCTGAGGCTGACGTGTTATTCACTACTGGTCATTAACATTGCTACACCACGAAGATGTGCTACAGACGCGAAATTCAATCGCCAGGAAGAAGATGCTGTGATATGCAAATGATTAGCTTTTCAGAGCATTCACGCAAGACAGGCGCCGGTGGTGGCACCTACAACGTGCTGACATGACGAAAGTTTCCAAACGATTTCTCATACATAAACAGCAGTTGACCGGCGTTGCCTGGTGAAACGTTGTCGTGATGCCTCGTGTAAGGAGGAGAAATGCGTACCATCACGTTTCCGACTTTGATAAAGCTCGGATTGTAGCCTATCGCAATTGTGGTCTATCGTATCGCGACATTGCTGCTCGCGTTGGTCGAGATCCAATGACTGTTACAGAATATGGAATCGGTGAGTTCAGGAGGGTAATACGGAACGACATGCTGCATCTCAACGGCCTCGTATCACCAGCAGTCGAGATGACAGGCATCTTATCCGCGTGGATGAACGGATCGTGCAGCCACGCATCGATCCCTGAGTCAACACCTGGGGACGTTTGCAGGACAACATCCATGTGCACGAACAGTTCCACAACGTTTGCAGCAGCACGTACTATCAGCTTGGAGACCATGGCTGTGGTTACCCTTGACACTGCATCACAGACAGGAGCGCCTGCGATGGTGTACTCAGTGACGAACCTGGGTGTTCGAATGGCAAAACGTCATTTTTTCGGATTAATCCAGGTTCTGTTTACAGCATCATGATGGTCTCATCCGTGTTTGGCGACATTGCGGTGCACGCACATTGGAAGCGTGTATACGTCATCGCCATACTGGCGTATCACCCGGCGTGATGGTATGGGGTGCAATTGGTTACACGTCTCGGTCACCTCTTGTTCGCATTGACGGCACTAGGAACTGTGGACGTTACATTTCAGATGTGTTACGACCCCTGGCTCTACCCTTCAATCGACCCCTGAGAAAACCAACATTTCGTCATGATAATGCACGAACGCATGTTGCAGGTCCTGTACAGGCCTTTCTGAATACAAAAATTATTCGACTGCTGGTCTGGCCAGCACATTCTTCAGATCTCTCACCAACTGAAAACGTCTGGTCAATGATGGGCTTGCAACTGGCTCGTCACAATACGCCAGTCACTATTCTTGATGAACAGTGGTATCGTGTTGAACCTTCATGGGCAGCTGCACTTGTACACGCCATCCAAGATCTGTTCGACTCATTGCCCAGGCATATCAAGGCCGTTATTAGGATCAGATGTCGTTGTTCTGGGTAATGATTTCTCAGGATGTATGCACCCAAATTGCGTGAAAATGTAATCACATGTCAGTTCTAGTATAATATATTTGTCCAATGAATACCCGTTTATCATCTGCATTTCTTCTTGGTGTAGCAATTTTAATGGCCAGAAGTGTATGTTTAAGAATCAGATGCGTCTCTTTAGTCGTGGGGTCTCTGCCGCTTGCCCTGTGTTTCCAGAGTCGACGCCGACGGGGCTGCCCCCGTGGGGACCTCTTCCTTGCTCTCCTCGCCCCTGGGTGCCAGCGCCCGTAGCTTCGCCTTTGCCACGCGACGACGCGCCAGCGCGGTCGCCATGTCTCGCGCAGGAGTCGCCAGCAGTGCCAGCATCGCTGCGCCGACCGGGTAACCATATGGACCAGGTGCCTTCAGCTGTGATAGGGCACAGTGAAATTCCGGTTATAAAGCCGTCCACCGCCGTAGTACAGTCTGCAGATAGTGGTTTCCAGTCTTTGTTGCCGGTCGGTTCCCCCGACCCGATGGAGGTCGACGCTTCGGTTCCTCCCATAGTTGTAGAAGCCGGACACCTCATGATGCCGTGCACCCTGGAGTAGGTTTTCAGGCGTTTCCTATCGCCCCTCGGTCTAAATGGCAGGGTGCGGTTGGGCATACCTCGCCTACAGTCAGGCTCCCCATCTCCTCGACTTCCTCAGTATCGGGTCTTCCACAAGGCGGTCGTAAGCCATATTCAACGGCCGTTCGCAGATTTGCGTGGAAGGAATGTGGAATCAACGTTCGATACCATACTTGTTAGGGGTTTCAGTTATCGACTGCTGTCCGTATTAGTATCGTTGGACCCGCGAATCGCGACCAGCGCCGCTCCGCGGCTTGTATCAAGTTTCTAGCGAGCTCTCGTCCACTCTTGCTCGGGACGTCAAGTAGTAAAGTAGCATAGCCTTCAGCTGATAGGAAGCAACCTCTAACAAGGTGCTTAGTAACGTATGGCCTAAGTGAGGCCTCAATAGCTGTCCGTTTATAATTATATGTATGCAGCCAAGAAGAATCCTGTACAACCAGTTAAGTACAATATATATTATTTTTTACCACCGACTTCTAATTATTTTAGTCGTTGCAGATCCAGACTATTCAGCCAGCACCTTATCGACGTTACTGACAAACCAGCTGTGATTTACATGTTTCTGTTTAGCATTGGCCATCAGTTAACCTTGTCGACGACTCGTTCGTAGTCATCATAACTATTATTATTATTGTTACTTCTTTTCTCAGACGTTATGTCTGGTCAAAAATGGAAAGTGACGCGGACCTTGATCAAGCGTGACTTCCTTTTAACTGTATGGTATATGTTATATTGCATTTAAGAACTTTCGGGTAATTGAACATGTATCAATAATTACGGATTTCTGTAGTTGTACATATAAGTTTGGATGTAGCTGTATTGCATTGATGTACTGGTGGATATTGTGTGGTATGACTCCTGTAGTTGATAGTATAATTGGTATAATGTCAACTTTATCCTGATGCCACATGTCCTTGACTTCCTCAGCCAGTTGGATGTATTTTTCAATTTTTTCTCCTTTTTTCTTTTGTATATTTGTTGTATTGGGTACGGATATTTCAGTTAGTTGTGTTAATTTCTTCTTTTTATTGGTGAGTATGATGTCAGGTTTGTTATGTGGTGTTGTTTTATCTGTTATAATAGTTCTGTTCCAGTATAATTTGTATTCATCATTCTCCAGTACATTTTGTGGTGCATACTTGTATGTGGGAACGTGTTGTTTTATAAGTTTATGTCGTAAGGCAAGCTGTTGATGTATTATTTTTGCTACATTGTCATGTCTTCTGGGGTATTCTGTATTTGCTAGTATTGTACACCCGCTTGTGATGTGATATACTGTTTCTATTTGTTGTTTGCAAAGTCTGCATTTATCTGTTGTGGTATTGGGGTCTTTAATAATATGCTTGCTGTAATATCTGGTGTTTATTGTTTGATCCTGTATTGCAATCATGAATCCTTCCGTCTCGCTGTATATATTGCCTTTTCTTAGCCATGTGTTGGATGCGTCTTGATCGATGTTTGGCTGTGTTAGATGATATGGGTGCTTGCCATGTAGTGTTTTCTTTTTCCAATTTACTTTCTTCGTATCTGTTGATGTTATGTGATCTAAAGGGTCGTAGAAGTGGTTATGAAATTGCAGTGGTGTAGCCGATGTATTTATATGAGTGATTGCTTTGTGTATTATGTTAGTTTCTGCTCGTTGTAGAAAGAATTTTCTTAAATTGTCTACCTGTCCATAATGTAGGTTTTTTATGTCGATAGATCCCCTTCCTCCTTCCTTTCTGCTTAATGTGAATTTTTCTGTTGCTGAATGTATGTGATGTATTCTATATTTGTGGCATTGTGAGCGTGTAAGTGTATTGAGTGCTTCTAGGTCTGTGTTACTCCATTTCACTACTCCAAATGAGTAGGTCAATATTGGTATAGCATAAGTATTTATAGCTTTTGTATTGTTCCTTGCTGTCAATTCTGTTTTCAGTATTTTTGTTAGTCTTTGTCTATATTTTTCTTTTAGTTCTTCTTTAATATTTATATTATCTATTCCTATTTCTTGTCTATATCTTAGATAGTTATAGGCATCTGTTTTTTTCCATCGCTTCTATGCAGTCGCTGTGGTTATCCAATATGTAATCTCCTTGTTTAGTGTGTTTGCCCTTGACTATGCTATTTTTCTTACTTTTTTCTGTTCCAAAAGCCATGTTTATATCATTGCTGAATATTTCTGTTATCTTTAGTAATTGGTTGAGTTGTTGATTTGTTGCTGCCAGTAGTTTTAGATCATCCATGTATAGCAAATGTGTGATTTTGTGTGGGTATGCTCCAGTAATATTGTATCCATAATTTGTATTATTTAGCATGTTGGATAGTGGGTTCAGAGCAAGGCAGAACCAGAAAGGACTTAATGAGTCTCCTTGGTATATTCCACGCTTAATCTGTATTGGCTGTGATGTGATATTATTTGAATTTGTTTGGATATTAAGTGTGGTTTTCCAATTTTTCATTACTATGTTTAGGAACTGTATCAATTTAGGATCTACTTTGTATATTTCCAATATTTGTAGCAACCATGAGTGGGGTACACTATCAAAAGATTTTTGGTAATCAATGTATGCGTAGTGTAGCGACCTTCGTTTAGATTTAGCTTGATATGTCACCTCTGCATCTATTATCAGTTGCTCTTTACACCCTTGTGCTCCTTTGCAACAGCCATTTTGTTCTCCATTTATAATTTTGTTCTGTGTTGTAAGTGTCATTAATTTCTGTGTAATGACTGAAGTTAATATTTTGTATATTGTTGGTAGGCATGTTATGGGGCGATATTTAGCTGGGTTTGCTGTGTCTGCTTGATCTTTAGGTTTCAGAGAAGTTATTCCATGTGTAAGTGTATCAGGGAATGTGTATGGGTCTGCAATGTAACTGTTAAATAATTTAGTTAGATGTGAATGTGTTGAGGTGAACTTCTTTAACCAGAAATTTGCTATTTTATCTTTTCCAGGGGCTTTCCAATTGTGAGTAGAATTAATTGCCTGGGTGACTTCATGTTGCAAAATTATCACTTCAGGCATTTGTGGCATCATCTTGTATGTATCTGTTTCTGCTTGTATCCACCAAGCATGCCTGTTATGTTGTACTGGCTTTGACCATATGTTGCTCCAGAAGTGTTCCATGTCTGTTATGTTTGGTGGTTTGTCTATTTTAATGTGTGTGTTATCTATTGTCTGGTAAAATTTCTTTTGGTTTGTGTTGAATGTTTGGTTTTGTTACCTTCTATTTTCACTTTTTTTGTATCTTCTAAGTCGTTTGGCCAATGCTTGTAATTTCTGCTTCTTTTCATCTAATTGCTCTATTGCTTCTTGTTGTAAGATTTTATCTAACCTTTTTCGTTTTCTTTTCTGACATTTCATTTCTTATAAATTGTGTTAACTGTCCGATGTCTTTTATTATTATTATTTATTATTATTGTTATTATTATTATTATTATTATTATTATTATTTGAGGACGTAATGGAGTAAAGTAGGTGATGTTTGTATTCTGTTTTGTTGCGAATTTAGTTTTCCTTTTTTTCGCACTGTGTATTTTTAGTGTTACTTCTTTGTGGATATTGAGCATTTTTCGTTTTTTTTAGTGTAGTATAATTGTTACAATTTTGGGGCCATAATCATTTTGCTGGTGTACGTATTCCAACATTTTATTTCTCCTGAATTGCTTTTTCTTGTAGTGGCAAATTTATTAATCTGTCAAATATTGTGTGGAAGAATGCATGTTTGTGCGCTTTCGAATGACGTGAGTTCGCGCTGATAATCTAGTCTGTTCTGATAGGCTTTCTGTAAATTTCGAAGCAACGTTTGTGGTTTGTGTTCTTAATGGTTAAGTCGAGAAAGTTATTTTTTTATTTTTTTTAGTTTCGTGTTACGTGGTAAATTTCATTTTGTGGTGTAATTAATTCAGTGCTTTATGTATTTCGTCTATGTCAGCAAGGTTACCTTCTATAATCATTAAAGTGCCGTCTACGTGTCTCTAGTAGTATACGATTTTTTTATTAGTTGCGTTATTTGCTTCGAATAATTTTTCTTCAAAGCACAGATTACAATGACAACATTCAGCGATGTTCAATGGACATGCGTAAATCAATACGTACATAACAGCAATGAAAAATCTATGTGTAAAACAGTACTGTTGTAACCATACAAACTTGCTGGATTATCTGTCAAAGAAGCTGTCACGAAAATACCGATGTAAAGAATATAATCTTACAACTACATAAAATAAGTCAGATAAGGTGATAACCAACCGTTATTACTGTAATATCACCAACGAAGCGTAACGAACAAACGAACAGAGTTACAGAACCAGACATCACGTGGATGTCAAAACCATCAGACGTATGTAAATATGTATAATAATGAAATCTAATTTAATAATTACCTATTAATCGATGAATAAAGTACCAAAATTATGCATCGCTTACTTACAGATATCTTGGTCATGGTAGTTTAGCCGAAATAGGCCTGTTATAAAACAAAAGCAACCAAATCAAACTTAGCAGCATACTTGGAATTATAAATTATACAATGTCATAAAAACCGTCAAACAAACGTCGGCTGAAGAACCCGAGACATGATATTTGTTGATAAGTGGCCATGAAAGCCGCAACAATCTTGTAAAATGAGTTTTGTCAATTTTAAAACTGAGTATCAGACAACATTTGGCACATGCTGTTCTATTGTTTTCAAATGAGCCTAGTCTTAATTTGGTGACTTTCGTTATTAATTACATTGACGTGCCTTATACGTATCATTTCTTTAAGGGAGCATTGAACTAAGATACAAAGTACAACTTCAAAAAAACTGCTACTGTTGCTGACTTATAAATCTCTTTTTCAATTCATAAGAACAGTTTTCCGCTTTAGTATAAGACGCGTGTAATTAACCACCTCTACACATTTTTCTTTGATTTATACACAATGAAAATGTAAAAACTCTTTTATAGAATTTACATAAATTTTATTAGTACATTTTCTACTTAAGTAGCAGATGCAGACCTAAAATATTCAAATGTACACCATGTGATCGAAAGTGTCCGGACACCTGGCTGAAAATGACTTACAAGTTCGTGCTGCCCTCCGTCGCTAATGCTGGGTGCTGGAAGTTTCCTGAGGAATGGCAGCTCATTCTTCACGGAGTGCTGCACTGAGGAGAGGTATGGATGTCGGTCGGTGAGGCCTGGCACGAAGTCGGCGTTCCAAAGCATCCGAGAGGTGTTCTACAGGATTCAGGTCAGGACTCTGTGCAGGCCAGTCCATTACAGGGATGTTTATTATCGTCTAACCACTCCGCCACAGGCCGTCCATTATGAACAGGTGCTCGATTGTGTTGAAAGACGCAATCGCCATCCACTGATTGCTCTTCAACAGTGGGAAGAAAGAAGGTGCTTAAAACATCAATGTAGGCCTGTGCTGTGATAGTGAGACGTAAAACAACAAGGGGATCAAGCCCCCTCCATAAAAAAGACGACCGCACCGTAACACCACCGCCTCCGAATTTTACTATTGGCACTACACACGCTGGCAGATGTAGTTCATCGGGCATTCGCCATACCCACACTCTGCCAGCGAATCGCCACATTATGTACCGTGATTTGTCACTCCACGGAACGTTTTTCCGCCGTTCAATCGTCCAATGTTCACGCTCCTTACACCAAGGGGGGGGGGGGGGGGGCGTCGTTTGATATTTACGTGTGTGATGTGTGGCTTATGAGTAGCCGTTCGACTATGAAATCTAAGTTTTCTCACCTCCCACGTAACTGCCACACTACTTGCAGTGGATCCTGATGCAGTTTGGAATTCGTGTGTGATGGTCTGAGTAGACGTCTGCCTATTATACATTACGACTCTCTCCAACTGTCGGCGGTCAATGACAGTCAACAGGCGAGGTCGGCCTGTACGCTTTTGTGCTGTTCATGCCCACACGTTTCCACTTCATTATCACATCGGAAACAGTGGAACTTGGGATGTTTAGGAGTGTGGAAATCTCACGTACAGACGTATGACACAAGTGACGACGTTAGAAGTCCGTGAGTTCCGCGGAGGGCCTCATTCTGCTATCTCATGATGTCTAATGACTACTGAGGTCGCTGATATGGAGTACCAGGCAGTAGGTGCAAGCACAAAGCACATAATTTGAAAAGTGTATCCAGAATGAGATCTTCACTCTGCAGCGGAGTGTGCGCTGATATGATACATCCTGACAGGTTAAAACTGTGTGCCCGACCGAGACTCGAACTCGGGACCTTCGCCTTTCGCGGACGAGTGCTCTACCAGCTGGGCTACCCAAGCAGCTTCACTTCTGCCAGTACCTCGTCTCCTACCTTACAGAGTTCACAGAAGCTCTCCTGCGAACCTTGCAGAACTAGCACTCCTGGAAGAAAGTTTGTAAGGAGGCTGTTTAGGTTTTTATATTGATAACGCCAGGTAGCGCTCTGTATGAAAATCATTGGCTTTACTGTGTGCAGTCTATGGCTGGTTTGCACTGTTGTTCGCTATTGTAGTGTTGGACAGCTGGATGTGAACAGCGCGTAGCGTTGCGCAGTTGGACGTGAGCCGCCAGTAGTGGTGGATGTGCGGAGAGAGATGGCGGAGTTTTGAGAGCGGACGATCTGGATGTGTGTCCATCAGAGAGAGTAAATTTGTAAGATTAGATGTCATGAACTTCTGTATATATTATGACTTTTGAACACTATTAAGGTAAATACATTGTTTGTTCTCTATCAAAATCTTTCATTTGCTAACTATTCCTATCAGTAGTTAGTGCCTTCAGTAGTTAGAATCTTTTATTTAGCTGGCAGTAGTGGCGCTCGCTGTATTGCAGTAGTTTGAGTAACCAAGATTTTTGTGAGGAAAGTGATTCATGAAAGGTATAGGTTATTGTTAGTCAGGGCCATTCTTTTGTAGGGATTTTTGAAAGTCAGATTGCGTTGCGCAAAAAATATTGTGTGTCAATTTAGTGTTGATCAGAATAAGTAAAGAGAGTAATGTCTGAGTGCGTTCAGTTTTGCTCAGCTGTTTGAAAATCAAATAACGTAGAGGTTTATCAGCACAGTAATTCATTAATTTTTCTAAGGAGACGTTTCAAGTTTAAAGGTATTTTTGCGTCTCTTTGTGAATGATTATCACTCGGCGCTTTCACGATGGAATATTTGTGGAACATGTATTATCCATTCATCTCAGTACCAAGTGTAAGTCTGAGAGGAAGTCTGAAGCTATTGACAACTGTTACTCTTTCACCAGCCTTTTGCCCTGTCATTAACAGAGATCAATAGAAAGTGAATTAGATTCAGTGTTAACGTGAAAGGAACACCGATATATTTTCACACGATATTCAAAAGTGCCTACAGCCACAAACATGTCAGCTACATGCTTGAGAAACACACATGAAAGCGAGTCACGCCAGATTTAAGAATTTTCTATCACTAAATTTGATTTGCTGCATTTATACCGCTTAAGCTATCTCACGGTGTGTGACTAGTAATGCCTAGTTTGCCGTTATCATTAGACCCTCCCTTCCCATTCAACTGAAGCCCAGTGGGTGAGAACGGATGTCAGTACTCAACGGGATAAGCCCGAAGTACTTTCATTTTAGTCTTATGGCGATTACGTGGAATGTATTTGGGAGAAAGAAATAGGTTATCGACTTTGGAGCATCGGACCTTGAAATTTTAACAGCAGGCCTGCACCTCATTCACAATGTCTCTTCTGTAGTCTCCCAGTGGGGATATAGCAGCAATTCTACGATGGTCTTGAGCTGACTCAATAAACCAGTGAACAATCGCGCAACTCTTTTCTGTTAATCCTGTCGATCACTTAGTGACAAATGGTAAGGGTCCCACACTTTCTTCTTTCTAGAACTAATTACACTTTCTAGCTATCTTCCAATAAGCCTCTGTCAACTTCGCTCTCAACCAGATTGAATGTTCGTCGTTGAAGCGTACCCCTAATTGCTGGAGGGTGGGGAATGATTACACTGATCGTTCGGCGACGTCTTATTCAGTCAGTACTGCCCCTCTTCGCACAATTAGGCACATGACGTCAGATTTGGGGATCGCATGCCTTTCTTTGCTTGATTATTGTAATTTTGGTTACAATAATTGTAGTACAAACATTATTTTTATAAGATTCTCACTGCTTTCTTTTGAAATCCGAGGACGAGATCATTTCAGACTGTGCGATGCTCAGCAGGCAAGACCCGTGTTACTGGAAACAAAACCAATCAAAATTGAAGGCCTCTTTAGACCTTTAGAGCACATTCTTACAGTGGATGTCAATGGGTTACTAGGGTGCTTTTGATTATAGTAAAGCAGCTGCTCTGAACGTTTTTTAACATTTGAAGACATAAAGGCTGTAAACCAGTCGGCGATCATATTTGAAATAGGTCCATCTTGATCACACAGATTTTACAATCCACTATTACCTGTTTCGACTACTACCATTTTCAGATCTTTTACCGGTTAAAAGAAATGCTGTTACTAAATTCAATTAGCTGAAGCAAAATCTGTAACAGTCCTGGTGGTACATAAAAACTATAAAAAAATCTTTACATGATTAACAACCATGCATTCGTCATACATACCATAATATATTCTAATGTAGTTGTCAACGAAATCTGTACATGTAGGTACAGAGTGACAATAATTTAACTATATGAAACAAAACGTAAATTAATATTAAGATGTAAACGTCACTACAGATATTCCGATTTAGGTGATGACGCGTTCGATATGTCTTCCGTCATTGGCGATGAAGTGGCTCAGACGAATAGCGAAATTCTGCATGACCCGCTGAAGTATAAGATCGATGCTGTCGATGACATCCTGAATGGCTGTTTTCAGTTGAACAATGGTTTTGGGTTTGTTGCCGTACATTTTGTCTTTAATATAGCATGTGTTCAAGTAAAGAGAATATGGCGGCCAATCAAGGCCCGTGCCAGTCCACCTCTGAATACCCCAAAGTCCAGGACATAAAAGACTATCCTGCTTCGATGGGGTCGAGCTCCGTCTTCCATGAACAACATCTTGTGGAAATCAGAGTCACTTTAGATAATGTGTATGAAATCATCTTCCAAAATCTTTACGTACCGTAGGTAGTTACTGTGCCATCAAGGAATATCGCACCGATTATTCCGTGACTGTACACCACACAGTGACCCGTTGAGGGCTTCTCGACCGCGAAAAGCGGATTCTCAGTACCCCAAATGCGCCAATTTTGCTTACTGACGAACCCATCCAAACAAAAATGGCTGAACCGTGCGCGGCTTGCAGTCATGCCGTTTATTGCTCGTCATCTTGTTTTTTTGTTCTGTCGCCTCGTTTCTCTTTTAATTCGATTTACTGGAGTCACTAGGTTGCTGGCTTGCTTGCCCGTGAGTGGCAGCAGCAGCTCTTATCGATACATGCACTGTCGTACTATCTCTGTAGCGACCCCGCTAGTATTTCCGGGTCATCGTGTGTCAGAGTTCAGTCGGGGACGGAGCGCCAATGAGTCGCTGACAGCCGTTACTTGCTGACCCCTGGCCACACACGCATGAACTGTCCGACAAGAGATTGGAGCGGGAACGACCGCTAGCTGGTCGTTCGGTTGGTCGTCTCATAGGGCGACGTGTGTTTGATCTTTTGACCCTATCTGGGCCTCTACAGTTGGTCATCTTGCCAGACTTGGGCAGAGATGTCGTCGCCGATGGGCAAGAGTTACCTCTGCATGGTTGGGTCCGAGCCAGTACGCCCGGGTCGTCATATCTCCGAGTTCCGAACAGACATCGAGTTGGGTTGCAGCTGCTGTGAGATCCTGACAGCCAAGACCCGCCTGACCGTTGCCGACACACATAATTTGAGTAGGGAGGACCTTGGTTGGTCGTTCGGTTGGTCGTCTCATCGGACGACGTGTATTTGGTCGCCGACCGCTTATGGAAACTCTCTCTGTGTGTGACTTGTCATTTCTCTTTGTTGTTCCACAGTGATTCGTTTTAGGATTATCGGAGTTCTTGGTGCAAGGGTTTACGTGGAACTGTGTGTAGCTTCTGTGACTTTCATTGAGCAGATGAATGTTGACTGCGTACTGGAGTAGGTAGTCGGTCAGTTGCAACAGAGCAGCGAGGAAGTCTCCACGGCACGAGGTCAGGCCGGGGCCGCTCGCGGCATGCACGCGCGGTCGGAGTTCTGAGGGACTAGCTGTGAGTGCTGCAAAGTTCGTCCCCCACCAAACCTGGATACTGGAGTTGAGTAATCAGTTAACCTGTTACGAAACCTTAACTGCAGTGACATCTCTTTGTTCATTTCTGGTTGTTGCTTCCCGCAAGCAGCAACGTGTAGCAAATTTTTCAGCTGTCCTTCTGTATGGTGTTTAACTATTGAAATGACTGTAACTTATTAGTGAAGTGCACCGGCGGTATCTTCTGCCTTGTGGCCGATAACGTTCCGGCTACCTGCCCTGGTCGTTTGCGTTGTTTTCAGGCAGTGTGTTTTCCTCGCCGTGTTAATGCTGTGTTACACAGCCTGTAGTTCGACAGCTTCGGGGTTTTTCATTCTTTGTCTTCGAGTGGTTATTGTGCCTTGACTGTGTTTAGACGCCAATTGTCAAGACGTAGTGCTGCTGGGATCTTCGTCCTCGCTGATGTTTTCGGTTTTCGTGCCGTTAGTTGGGTGGAAGGGAACTGATTAGGTTGTTGGGTGGTTCTTCAGCCGTCCCTAGGTCGTACTGCCACCCGATTATTTAGTGTGATGCTTGGCTGCCTGTCTCACCTAAACTGTTGATAGAGTTTCCTGCCCAGGTCCCCAGGCCGATCCTTGTGACACTTCTGAGCACCATTGATCTGTTATTTGGGATTGTGGTTTTCTTTAGTCTCAAGTCCTGTGCGAGGCCTTCAGCCATGTATTAATTTAGCTTCTTTTAGTGTTCAGTAATGGCCTTCAGCCGAACCTTATGTGAAATGTTTTAAGATGCGACCTTCAGCCGTCTGAAGTAAAAAAAAAAAAAAAAATTGGAAGATTCGAAAATTTTCTCTTCTATCTTAATTTTGTTAACCAAGCCATAAGCCTTCAGTTGTTCTATGTTCAGTATGTGGCCTTCAGCTGAATTTACGTGAAATATTTTAAGATGATGCCTTCAGCCTACTGAAATTAGAAATTGAAAGGTCTTTATTTGAAAACCTTATAAAATTTTCTTATGGAGTTCTTGTTATTCAGGCCTTAAGCCCTCAGTTCTTCTGTCTTGCAACTAAGGCCTTCAGCCATATGTATTGGTTCAAATGGCTTTGAGCACTAAGGGACTCAACATCTTAGGTCATAAGTCCCCTAGAACTTAGAACTACTTAAACCTAACTAACCTAAGGACATCACACACACCCATGCCCGAGGCAGGATTCGAACCTGCGACCGTAGCAGTCCCGCGGTTCCGGACTGCAGCGCCAGAACCGCTAGACCACCGCGGCCGGCCATATGTATTCCTTAATGCAATTTTAATAACTTGTGTTCCGGCCTTCAGCCCTATTGTTTCTGAATTTTTTAAAGGGCGCGTGTGATTAAAGGTTTTTAGCAAATAGTTTATATGTTTGTGTAACTAGCAGCAACTGATTTGGGCCCCTTTCCACAACCTGAACCGCTCTCTCTGTCTTTCGAAGCCAGATTTCAGTAGCGTTCTTCGCCAAACCAAACCGTAGAATCCCCTTCAAGCCCCGTGGCCAACCGTACAGTTTGAAGGTCCTAACGCGAACTGTTCATCATTTATGACAATTTTATTTCATATAGATCAATAACTGAGGCTGTGGCCGTGCGTGCGGTCGAGTTCACCGGCCACCAGCGGCGAGCGGACTGGACCTTCTTCCCCAAGCTCCGCCACTGAAAAACAACTACATACAGAGAAGGTGCCAATGAAATCCCAATCCTGATGCGTTATCGACTACTGAGTTTTTAATTCATAGTCACTGTTTTGTTAATTAGCTTACACTTACCATTTTGGTTTAATTGTTTTTCATGCTAGAAGGTTTCGATTTATGGATGTGATGTTATTTTTAGACTTTTTGTTCTCGCATTTAGACAATTGTGTATTATTTCCTATACCAGGCTAGGAACTTCGCGTTATTAGCCTTTACACCTTTTATTTGGATTTTAAGTATGGATCTAATTCCACATATTGTATGTCAGTTCATGTTTTATTGTCAGAGCTCATTTTTCCATGTGAAGTAATTTTAAATAATGACTACGAATACTGCATTTTAACTATTTAATTTATGATATTGGTTACTCCTGTACCCCAGAGATAGTGCCCCGAATTATTCGAATTATTTGACCTCAGTTATTTGTATAATACCAGACAGATGCAGACCGTCACCACTGGTATGCATGATGGTCAATCAAATAAATATTTTTTTTTCTTTTTCTTTTGTATTATCAGGCGCGTTACAGATTTTGTTTCAGCTAACTGTACTTCGATACATCACTGATTTTTATTTGTAACAGATTTAAAGATGGCAGGAGCCGAAACTTGTAATAGTGAATTGTAAAATTTGTGTGATCAGGACGGACCTGTACTAATAAAGATGCTGTTTTGAGTTTCCTCGTCACTGACTTCAAAGAAGCACATAATATTTTGCACCCAAGTGTATCACCACTGTCACGCCCACAAAGTGACTGCTGGAAACCATTTTATCTTGCATACGATAGAAATATTTATGGTGAATGTGAATTTATTCAGCAACGAGGAAATTCAGCTTCGTCTCCTTCGATACAGTCATGCGAGGGAGAAAAGTACTCATATGCAGAGTTCCACAGACAGTTACACAACAGATGAGTCAGCAACCACGGATGGTAGATTAGCTAAGAATATTTACATTTGTTTACATGAAACACTGGTTGCAAAGAAACCAGAAATAAACTGTCCATGCAGTATCCATGCTGAAAAGAGTAAAAGTGGAAAAATGAGTAAAGGGCAAAGGGCACGTGAAGATGTTACGTAATTCGGCCTTCGATGAAAACACCTATTAGTTTGCCATGGCTGATCGGGACACAAAGATACAGTGTGACTGAATAAAGGTTTTTAAAGAACTTAACGTTAAAGTACTACCAACAAGGAAAACAAAATACTGTCATCCTCTGGCTTTATATTTTTTTAGAAGTAAAACTGCTATGCTAGATGTCTTATGCTTTCGTACGCTCCCAAACTGCAAAACTGAAGCTAACTGAAGCTAACTGAAGCTAACTGAAGCTATCCTAGGCTGGGTTTTGGCCCGTTGGTGACGGGGAAATTGTTGTAAAAAATACCCTTTTAATGAAGTTTTCCGAGAAATCACTTATGAACTAATGTTTCATCCATAGGTCCATCAACCTCACCGTAGATCACATCAAATGCAAAAAGAACCAACCGGTTTTCTCCACTTGCCTAAACAGGAGAAAATGAGTAATATTGTGAGTTTGATCCAGTACTCTAGGATAGCGACAGTATGACGATCATAAAAATGTCCGCTAGCCCAAGGGCTATCCAAAACACTTGACCCAACCTTTCTATCATCAATAGAACCCGAGGTATGAGCTCCGGAGAATCCCCGGAGTAGTTACGCTGTCGCTTGTATACCGATTTGTAGTCTTTCCACCAAGGTCTATCATTACTCTGTTTCATATGTTTCTCCTATTAATATTGATTTAATGTTGTATGGGTAGCACAGTACACATACTAGACCAGTTTCGCAGACTTTTGACGCACAGGAACTACAACACACAGTAATGCGTAACATGTATTATGTTTTCCTAGAAACCCAAAATTTGCTTGTCAGCAGTGGAAAGAGGCGTTTTTCACCATAGCACTATGAGCCAAAACTATTTTCTTGCGATTTCCTTATCGATGTTTGATCTGACTGCTTGTAGCTCTTTCATGGAAGGGATAAAATCGTTACAGCCAGCGAGACCGGAACCGCGAACCATAACAGACGCTTTTACAGAAGTCAGCACGTTACCACACAGCTAGCAAAGAGCTTTGCGTCTTAGGTTCTCTTACGAGGTCAATAAGGACTAGAATTCGTAAACCGCTATTTGGAGGACGAGATTAGTTGCGATTTTCACGTTCAACGACTTTCCTGGGCTGAAGACCGTATTTTTACGACCTTTTTTTACACCTCAAGGGATAGTAACTCAGATTATTCAGTGGAAACGACAGGAGGAATCAAGTGAACTATGAGGCTTAATTCCGTGCACACCAGGAAGTAACTCGTCGATCACAGAGTTGCCAAACATGCATGCTGGTGTTCAAGGCGCGGTTGCCATGGCCTGGAATACGTAATGCGTCTGATTCGCATTTCTGTAACTAGGTTTAGGAACTAATAATACTAAGAACTGAGTGCAAATTAAGCATCATAAATCAGTAACTCTCACAGTTGTTTTTATATTTCATTCGTAAGTGTACTCAAAACTTAGACTCTCATTCACGGACGTTTTCGTGCCTGGCCGATAGTCGAGCACTACAAACGAATAAAAAAAAAAAAATAAATAAAATTGTGTGTCTGTATGTATGTGTGTGTGTGTGTGTGTGTGTGAGAGAGAGAGAGAGAGAGAGAGAGAGAGAGAGAAGAGAGAGAGAGAGAGAAGAGAGAGAGATAAATACACTCCTGGAAATGGAAAAAAGAACACATTGACACCGGTGTGTCAGACCCACCATACTTGCTCCGGACACTGCGAGAGGGCTGTACAAGCAATGATCACACGCACGGCACAGCGGACACACCAGGAACCGCGGTGTTGGCCGTCGAATGGCGCTAGCTGCGCAGCATTTGTGCACCGCCGCCGTCAGTGTCAGCCAGTTTGCCGTGGCATACGGAGCTCCATCGCAGTCTCTAACACTGGTAGCATGCCGCGACAGCGTGGACGTGAACCGTATGTGCAGTTGACGGACTTTGAGCGAGGGCGTATAGTGGGCATGCGGGAGGCCGGGTGGACGTACCGCCGAATTGCTCAACACGTGGGGCATGAGGTCTCCACAGTACATCGATGTTGTCGCCAGTGGTCGGCGGAAGGTGCACGTGCCCGTCGACCTGGGACCGGACCGCAGCGACGCACGGATGCACGCCAAGACCGTAGGATCCTACGCAGTGCCGTAGGGGACCGCACCGCCACTTCCCAGCAAATTAGGGACACTGTTGCTCCTGGGGTATCGGCGAGGACCATTCGCAACCGTCTCCATGAAGCTGGGCTACGGTCCCGCACACCGTTAGGCCGTCTTCCGCTCACGCCCCAACATCGTGCAGCCCGCCTCCAGTGGTGTCGCGACAGGCGTGAATGGAGGGACGAATGGAGACGTGTCGTCTTCAGCGATGAGAGTCGCTTCTGCCTTGGTGCCAATGATGGTCGTATGCGTGTTTGGCGCCGTGCAGGTGAGCGCCACAATCAGGACTGCATAGACCGAGGCACACAGGGCCAACACCCGGCATCATGGTGTGGGGAGCGATCTCCTACACTGGCCGTACACCACTGGTGATCGTCGAGGGGACACTGAATAGTGCGCGGTACATCCAAACCGTCATCGAACCCATCGTTCTACCATTCCTAGACCGGCAAGGGAACTTGCTGTTCCAACAGGACAATGCACGTCCGCATGTATCCCGTGCCACCCAACGTGCTCTAGAAGGTGTATGTCAACTACCCTGGCCAGCAAGATCTCCAGATCTGTCCCGCATTGAGCATGTTTGGGACTGGATGAAGAGTCGTCTCACGCGGTCTGCACGTCCAGCACGAACGCTGGTCCAACTGAGGCGCCAGGTGGAAATGGCATGGCAAGCCGTTCCACAGGACTACATCCAGCATCTCTACGATCGTCTCCATGGGAGAATAGCAGCCTGCATTGCTGCGAAAGGTGGATATACACTGTACTAGTGCCGACATTGTGCATGCTCTGTTGCCTGTGTCTATGTGCCTGTGGTTCTGTCAGTGTGATCATGTGATGTATCTGACCCCAGGAATGTGTCAATAAAGTTTCCCCTTCCTGGGATAATGAATTCACGGTGTTCTTATTTCAATTTCCAGGAGTGTATAATAAAACAATGAGAGAGAGAGTAAAAAATTGTTGTAAAGAAACTGAAACATGGTATGTAAAGAAATCTTTCATTAAAATGACACATAACACATCATTACGAAATGTATTCATGATCTATGGAACTAGTATTAATCTAATCTAATCATATTGCTGACTAGCTATGAACAATCATGAATTACCGAAATTTTCGCCAATATCAGCAACCAAATCTAAACTTGAAAATAAAAGACGACAGTTTTTTTTTAATAAACCGGGACTCCAATCAAGACCCTTTCGTCCCTGTCAACTAACCATGAAGGATGTCTGATGTACCTCCATTCAGAAGTAACAAAGTGTGGATTCATTTAAAGATGCATTTAACGTTCGTTTTCTCTTGAATATAACAGCGATTGGTGCCGGCTTGGAATCCTGGGAAGGAAAATATTAATGTTTCGTCTTGTCATTTCAATTAAAGCATCTAGCAACTGCCGAGAACATCCGATATGTCACAATTGATTGTGCTTCGATAACAATCCGATTAGGTTCTCGGTTCGAATCCCTGTCCGACACAATCCTTTACCTCACGGCATTTCAAGTAAGTTACTTGTGAAGAAGCAATATTTAACATCTCTCGTAGTTCGTTAACAGGGATGCTGGGTAAGAATTCGCGTCCGTTAAAAATGTTTACGTTTTGTAATTTGAAGTTGATATTTGCTATCTGATACTGTCTAAAATCGAGGCATATCACTCTCTGTATGCCTAGTCAGGCATGACTGTTAGTTTCCGTCAGTCACGAAATCTTTGCTTAGTCTGCATGACCTGGGTTTTAATCCATATGCAGAACGAGAGGATTCATCGTGTCATTTGAGGTTCATACATATTCTCAACTAGCTGCTCGTGAATAACTTAAATTTTTAATGTCATTATGTGTTAAATAAAAGTACAGTATGTACTTTGAAGAGGAAATCATGAATACGACGAAGTTACTACGTGCATTACCTACCTGACGTAATAATAAGAGTGGTAACATTTCAGGTATATCATTTATTGTAATACATGTGAGCTTACAAGCCTTAAGGACAGTCTCATCTGCGATAAGGTATTCCCTGATGTTTGTAGTATCGTGTTATTACTTTACATCTTGAGTTATTGACATACAGAGCAGTGTTTTCTAGTGGTGACTTGTTGGAACCATTTTCAATAGTCAAACGACTGTACCACGGAGCGATTAGAGGAGCTGCTAGACAGCTGCGTAATGCGAGCTGCATGCGAATCAGGCGAAATGCAATTCAGGTCGTTCGGATACTTTTGAGCACGACTGTACATCGTTATTCTCTGTATCACTCAAACATTGCTTACAACGTACCATGGTAATGTAGAGGAAGTTAATGACTAAAAATTTCGACAGTTCGATTTCTCCGCTCTTTAAGTGTAGCTGCCACAGATGGGACAAAGACTCTGTCTTTTACGTACTTCCACAGAAAGACAAACGCAAATTTTGTGGAATGCACGTTGCACTTGAACAATAGATTGACTTCGCGCAAATTCGAACTCACGGAATAATTTCTCTTGTGGTCTAGCCGCCACGTTGCTACAAATTAACAACAGTGCAGCTATGTCAGAACTTTGAACCTCCCTCTATCCAGTGATATGTGCAATGTGTCTCTACTTTTTACAGTTTGTCTGAAATGAATAACTGAATTCTCTTATTCCTTTCTGAATCACCCGGTGTATGCGGCAGAATCTGAGCATCCCACTAGTGCTAACGTCGGATATATACGTTTCGTGGTTTTCTTAGTAAATACAAGCAATTAAACACGCGCTGTATGTGAATACTTAGTACACAGATCCCTCTCTCTTGTACTATTTGCATGAAAAAAGAACAAATTCAGTAGACACGTTTGGCATGAACAAGAAAGCTATACCAAAACCTGAAGCTATCCTTGATTTTGATCAACATTGTGATGGCTTTGGAGTGGCATGACAAGCAACAATATATATATGTTCACGACAAGCCACTCAGTTTCAATGAAATCAGATGTGAAAAAGGATCGCAAAATTAAGACCCAAAAATTTAAACTAATTTGGATTACAACGAGTCTATGGGTGGAATGGAAAATGCGACTTGACATTGTGGACTACCAAGTCACGGAACAACTTTAAACTGTCCTATAAGGACGACGCATGTTTCAGCACATGCCCGCCGCGAGAGACTTTCAATACTGTTCGCTCTCTTCGCGCACTATTAATCCTACAGAAAACATGAATGGGACCGTTTTTGGAGGAAATTTTAGGTCACTTTTCTACTGCGACATGTTTTTGTCAGGCTGTGGTTTTAGAGCTTTTCAACAAAAACGTACAAAAGTGATAAATGTGTTTTACACCGGATCGTTCGGAACAGGGCGTATGTCCATACGAAATTTTTTTTCCAGAATTATTAATAGTACCACTCCAATAAAGAACAGATTTCAGTTGTTTATTACAAACTATGAAAGAAACACGTTTTGCATGTCACTGTATGGAGAAAGATTCAAGGTTTTATTCTCGCACAGACACTAAACCATACGCTCAACATGAGCTCGAGAAACACCGATACGATGGTCCGTTTCATTCCACACACGGATCAACAGGTTCCTGTTTAATGAATAGGCACCTTCGACAGTTCGATTTCTCCGCTCTTTAAGTGTAGCTGCCACAGATGGGACAAAGACTCTGTCTTTTACGTACTTCCACAGAAAGACAAACGCAAATTTTGTGGAATGCACGTTGCACTTGAACAATAGATTGACTTCGCGCAAATTCGAACTCACGGAATAATTTCTCTTGTGGTCTAGCCGCCACGTTGCTACAAATTAACAACAGTGCAGCTATGTCAGAACTTTGAACCTCCCTCTATCCAGTGATATGTGCAATGTGTCTCTACTTTTTACAGTTTGTCTGAAATGAATAACTGAATTCTCTTATTCCTTTCTAAATCACCCGGTGTATGCGGCAGAATCTGAGCATCCCACTAGTGCTAACGTCGGATATATACGTTTCGTGGTTTTCTTAGTAAATACAAGCAATTAAACACGCGCTGTATGTGAATACTTGGTACACAGGTCCCTCTCTCTTGTACTATTTGCATGAAAAAAGAACAAATTCAGTAGACACGTTTGGCATGAACAAGAAAGCTATACCAAAACCTGAAGCTATGTTGATTTTGATCAACATTGTGATGGCTTTGGAGTGGCATGACAAGCAACAATATATATATGTTCACGACAAGCCACTCAGTTTCAATGAAATCAGATGTGAAAAAGGATCGCAAAATTAAGACCCAAAAATTTAAACTAATTTGAATTACAACGAGTCTATGGGTGGAATGGAAAATGCGACTTGATACTTAGCACAATGGAATACACTCGTAGAGCACTGAAATGATGCAGAAAACTCCTTTTACTCCTTAGACATGTGCTTTCCAAATTACCACGTTATTTAAAAGGTACATACCGAAAGAATACTTCAGTCACCAAGTTTCACCGCAGTCATGTTCGTGAGATTTTGGAGACGTACCACCAAAGAGGGAAAGCATTAGAAGGTGTCGATCAGAGAACGAAACTCGATTGTGCCTTCGAGAAAGACACTTTGAAAGCATCGTTGAATCGTCAGTGAAAAGACATGGTCCTCTAACGAGATCAATCATAAACATCAATAACAAAAAAGGAAAGGAATTGCGTTACTGCTGTAAACAACGTGAAGTGGGACTGTGTGTTGGGTTTTGTTTCGAAATATATCATATAAAAAAAACTTTCTGGGATGTGCTTCTTTGAACTGTATCTAGTTTTAAGACTTCAGTAATAAAGGGTATTCAAATTACATGTTATTTCAAGAAATTATTGGCGAGAATAAATACAGAAGAGCCTGCGATTGTAATGACTCAGCGCAGCAGGCGATGCGGTACTCAGCGCCGTATCGTGCCCAGCACGGTAGACACTGCCCTGTGGAGGTATCGAGAGCACAGGGATAAGCGCACTGTTATGGACCACACAGAAGTGAAAGGTTTACTATGTGTATAGTATGCTGATTGACTGAAAATACGATGGGCATTCAATAATTAGTTCAAAAAATGGTTCAAATGGTTCAGAGCACTATGGGACTTAACATCTGAGGTCATCAGTCCCCTAGAACTTAGAACTACTTAAACCTAACTAACCTAAGGACATCACACATCCATGCCCGAGGCAGGATTCGAACCTGCGACCGTAGCAGTCGCGCGGTTCCGAACTGCGCGCCTAGAACCGCTAGACCACCGCGGCCGGCCAATAATTAGTGCAACATAATTTTTCTGAAAGCAGATTGGTATTATTCAGGATTCCAATACGCTATGTTATTCCCTTTGGCTACAAAATCCTGTTTTTCAACATAATCTCCGTTCAGTGCGATAGCCTTATGCCCCCTTACTGGTAGGGCTCGTATGCCTGTATGGTGCCACTCTGCTGGTCGAAGCCAATATGACTTGCTGCATCAATAACCTCCCCATCGACCACGTACTGCTTACCGCAGAGTGCATCGTTCACTCAGCCAGACAGGTGGAAGACGGAAGGTGATCTGGGCTGCAGGGTGGATGAGGAAGAACAATCTCATGAAGTTCTGTGAGGTCCTCTCGGGTACTCAGACCCATGTGAGGCCAGATGTTTGACTGTGATCCGTCGATCTTCTCGAATGAGAGTGACCGCACGTTCCAAAATTCCAGGAGTGACAGCAGCTACGCACCTCCTCTACAGACTTTGACGGCTGCGTGTAGCGCCGCCGCGCATCGGAACGTCATAGGGGCTGAATCTGGAACATTCCACGATGTCGCATAACAAATTCTGCATTTTTTGAATCGAAAATGGCCGATACAAGAAATGTGTTGCTTTACTTAGTGAAAGCCCCTCGCACGAGCATACCTCCATGTCAGTTCAACGTGTGAAGTCCGCAGCTCGTGGTCTCGCGGTCGCGTTTTCGCTTCCCGAGCACGGGGTCCCGGGTTCGATTCCCGGCGGGTCAGGGATTTTCACCTGCCTCGAGTGGGTGTTTGTGCTGTCATCATCATTCATGAAAGTGGCGAGATTGGGCTGTGTAAAGATTGGGAATTTGTATGGGCGCTGATAACCGCGCAGTTGAGCCCCGCACAAACCAAAACATCATTATTACATCATCAACGTGTAAAATGAATTACTGATCATTGACTTAGAAACATTATATATGCTTCCAATAATACTATAGCCACTGCATCAAGTTTGAGTGAGTAATTATGAAAGCAATAGCCCTTGCCTGTCACAACCATAAACACGACTGTCCAGAATGGACACAATACAACGAGTGACTATATTACATTTTGATATTCATCTCAATTCTTGCGTAAACAAATTTTCTTCACCACTGTCGTAGCTCTTCTTCTTAAGCCAATATTCCCCGTCCTCACCACATCCACATCAGTCTTTCGAGTACTCCATTCCCTGGAATACGATGCTAGATGTCGGATCGAACGTTCTTCCCCAGATGTAACATGACAAATAAAAGAAGATTTTCGCACTTGTCGCCCTTCTAGCGTCACTCAGTAATCGTTTAATATTCATTATATCCCCTTTCGTGTACTCAATTAATAGTTTAATGACAAATAAAAGTCCGCAGCTCGTGGTCGTGCGGTAGCGTTCTCGCTTCCGACGCTCGGGTTCCCGGGTTCGATTCCCGGCGGGGTCAGGAATTTTCTTTGCCTCGTGATGACTCGGTGTTGTGTGCTGTCCTTAGGTTAGTTAGGTTTAAGTAGTTCTAAGTTCTAGGGGACTGATGACCATAGATGTTAAGTCACATAGTGCTCAGAACCATTGGAACCATTTGAATTTGACAAATTAAATATATGTACTGGCTTGTTACAACACCTCAACCAAAGTCGTAAATGTCGGACTAGAACACCATGCTTATGCACGGTGAACGCACTTGCAAATTCCTATAAGCCACCTTTACTGGAAGGGCAACTCTGTCGGTATGGAACACTAATCAATGGCACATCATCCCCAGAGAATGCTAGTCAGCTACGCGATTTCAGAAGATCCATCGAATGCTGTGACGGTTAAACGGTGAGGCCTCTCAAGTAATCAGCCCTGTGGTGAAGATGATTGGCTTTTGTCGTAAGTGCAGAAATTACCATTGGTCATACTGCCAGCTACCTCCAAGGTAGGTCACATAACTGCCCTACACCTTAACACTTAGGCTGCACTGAAGCCGATGTATAATACCTCTGGAAGACGAATCACACAGGGAGCTCCTGTTTGAATCTAGTACTTATGTATACTAAACTCTGAGCTGGGGTCGGTCTCATAGCAGCTACATAGTACCCATTCGTTCGTCACTTCTTGTCCCCACACGAATGCAGTGCTTATTGGCTAAAAATGACTTCATTTGTTTCTGGCGGGCTGTATGATTGGTACGTTGTGATGGCGTCGTTTTGAATGATAAAACTGATCCCACTAACTGATATTTACTAAATGTAACCAAATGAGCACATTTGAAGTGAAAAATCCATGAAAAATTTTCGTGACTGCCCCTGCAATCACTCCAACCGAGTACATTATATAAAATCATCTGTGATGTGGCACCATTCGAAAATTCCTGTCCCCTAAGTACCATTTCACTCATTGTCAACAAAAGTCAGAGTGTAAAGACGAGTTCATCACAAGTATCACGTAATGTTTCCCAGAAGAAACATGATCGAAGACTGACTTATACCATAATTGCTCTACCACGCAAACTTTTGGGGTAGACTCGTCTCGTATGAGACGTTCCTGAGGGGGGGAGGGGGAGTGTCCACTGGGGGCCGAACTGCCCAATGACCCTGGGTTCGGTGTGGGGCGGTGGTGGGTTGGGTGGACTGCTGTTGTCTGTTTTGGGGTTGTGAACCACTGAGGGCTGCGGAGGGACGAGGCCCCTCCTTCGTTTCAGGTCCCCGGTTCAACATACAATACACAATACACAAAAGACTGACTTCCTAGCATTCTGAATTTCGATATTAGAATTTCGACATCCTTCAAACCATCTTCGGCTGTTTTCAGGTAGGTAACACACTGCCAGCCTTTTTGCAAAAAATTGTCCTTTCTAGTTAATTAAAATGAAAACCAATACCTTTGGCCCACGTCTGTGGCCGCTACTTGTGTTGATTAATGTTTAGAAAACATTTCGTTCTGACGCTCAGATTGCAAGTGTATCTGCAGCTGATGCCCTCACGAGCACCACCGCATCCATTTCCTCTGCTACCAAAACCTCTGTTGCTACACATGTAGCCTTCGAGTTACTAACTGTGGGAGTGGCCTGTTCGCGTCCCACCCCACTTAATTTAACTTATTAGTGCCCAGTTTTACTTTAATGGTGCTCGTGACCGGACTGCGCTTCTACTGATATTTTGAACAACATTGAGCTCCTATAACCTTGTTTTATTCAAGGGTTGTTGCACATCTGTTTTTTCAGTCTTATGTTAGTTTGTCCACTTCAGGGAAAAAATGGCAACTGGAGTTAAACATTTTTTTTTTGTGCAGTCATTAACTCATGGATTTAGAGTAAGTATACCAGTTAAAATATTTTATCATATTGGTTAATTTGTTATTTTTGTTCTGCTTTGTAGTTTCCAATTACATTTAATTTATTACATTCAGTATAAAAACGTGTAACAATTTCTTGCACGTCTATGTTTTGCTCTCAATAATATTTAGACTTACTTACCTGTAAAAACTGCTTTTTCACTTTAAATGCTTCTTCTTCGACGTAAGAACCACGGTACGCGTAAAAAATACAAAATATTTTTTAAAAAATTAATCCGGACGCTAATGGGTTAATATTAACGCAAAAAATGCCTGACGCGTTGTCGTGAGAGCCATTACAGTGTCCACTCTCCCAACTTTGCAATACCTTTATTTCACTGTGCGGGAGATGAAAGAAAATATGGACGCGAAACAAGAACCAAGTGGTGTGGATATTTTCTGCAGATGGTCTCCAGTGTGCGTGCACTGGAGCGAATCGTTTTTACTACATACGTGCTTCTCTGAGGATGGAGCCTTCCGGCGGTCGAGTGTTCCACTGTCTAGTGTGGGTCGCAGTGTATGTCAATAACCTCTAAGTCGGAGGAGCGTGCCAGCCACCTGCAGCAGAGCACTACAAAAATGGCTCTGAGCACTATCAGACTTAACTTCTGTGGTCATCAGTCCTCTAGAACTTAGAACTATTTAAACCTAACTAACCTAAGGACAGCACACACATCCATGCCCGAGGCAGGATTCGAACCTGCGACCGTAGCGGTCGCGCGGCTCCAGACTGTAGTGACTAGAGCCGCTCGGCCACTCCAGCCGGCAGCAGAGCACTACACTCGTCGTCCTGCCCGTGTCGTCCCTGCCGTGCCAATGGACAACAGCATAAACGGGCAACAGCCGAAAATACACTCTAAAAGTGCTACTACTATTTTCAGCTACAGGGTGTTACAAAAAGGTACGGCCAAACTTTCAGGAAACATTCCTCACACACAAAGAAAGAAAATATGTTATGTGGACATGTGTCCGGAAACGCTTACTTTCCATGTTAGAGCTCATTTTATTACTTCTCTTCAAATCACATTAATCATGGAATGGAAACACACAGCAACAGAACGTACCAGCGTGACTTCACTTTGTTACAGGAAATGTTCAAAATGTCCTCCGTTAGCGAGGATACATGCATCCACCCTCCGTCGCATGGAATACCTGATGTGCTGATGCAGCCCTGGAGAATGGCGTATTGTATCACAGCCGTCCACAATATGAGCACGAAGATTCTCTACATTTGGTACCGGAGTTGCGTAGACAAAAGCTTTCAAATGCCCCCATAAATGAAAGCCAAGAGGGTTGAGGTCAGGAGAGCGTGGAGGCCATGGAATTGGTCCGTCTCTACCAATCCATCGGTCACCGAATCTGTTGTTGAGAAGCATACGAACACTTCGACTGAAATGTGCAGGAGCTCCATCGTGCATGAACCACATGTTGTGTCGTACTTGTAAAGGCACATGTTCTAGCAGCACAGGTAGAGTATCCCGTATGAAATCATGATAACGTGCTCCATTGAGCGTAGGTGGAAGAAACTAAAATGAGCTCTAACATGGAAATTAAGCGTTTCCGGACACATGTCGACGTAACATCTTTTCTTTATTTGTGTGTGAGGAATGTTTCCTGAAAGTTTGGCCGTACCTTTTTGTAACACCCTGTATAGTAATGTTTTCTCCTTGTTCTGAAATGTTATTTTACTGATTTAACGATATGTTCTGTAATCTTACATTTCATGTACATTTGACCTAAATATTAATAGTAAATTTGTATATTTTAGGCTTTTGAAAAATTAAGACTATCTTATAGAGGACGCGCATCTAGCGCAAAGAGGGTGAACAAAAGCTAACAAATTGTTATATCCATATAAAACAGGTGTTTTGCATTTTATAGCTAGTTTGACAACGCATAAACCTGTGTTAAGTGTATGCCGCCTTTAGGCATGAACCATATGTATTTCGCATAAATTCAGTTATATCACTAATAGACGTGGTCAATTACTGCATTAATTTTTAGGTTTTAATAAAAATTTCTTTTGTATTGTTTTAACATCTGATGATTGTCATTGTATGGCCGAAACCGGTTAAAAATGACTGTGTCATAATCATGTGATTGTGTCTATCAATAAACAAAAATTTTCTACAAAAGAATTAACCACGCACTCCATAGACAAAAATGTTTTTTTTTTTTTTCAAAATTGCACAGGAATTCGCAATTAAAGGTGAGCAAGAAGTCATGTGAACTTTTCCAACCGTTAAAGATGTGACTTCAAAGAAACCTGTAACAGTCACCATCGCAAACAAAATTTTATTGATTACTAGGTTATCTTGTCTAAAAGTCATCTTCAGATCTGTAATATAGAAAATTGCGTCTAAGAAATACACAAACATAAAGTTCCATCACATGCCGTAAGAAAATACATTGTTTAGTGTACAACTGCCGAACGGCGGGACATACGTTCATAATTTGTGTCTGTATACAGTCTAATGGAACAATGATGTAGATTATTCTAAAAAAAAATAGTTAAATTGTGAAAATAATATTATAGTGCAAGAACACAAGGAAGTACAAACTGAGCCTACAAATGTTATCCGGAATAAAATGTTACCATACGTAATATGACACTGAGATCAAGTTTGGCACACTGTCCACATGTGTAAACTGTCCGATTCTGTCAGAGTGCATCTGAAGTTCTGTATTAGTGTTGTGTCGTTGAGACAGTGGTGGAACGGAAAAGCAGGCAAAATTCTAATAAGATCCCGAAGAATCTCTTGCTACATAAAACAAGCAATAACGTAGCCTGGAATCCCTTTGACACAGAAATTGTAATCAATACTCTTTTACACAACGTTCGTACAGCATAGACAGAGAAAATGTTATTTTATGTTCAAACTATGTTGTACATTTAAAGTGTGGTCTGTGTAATGGGTGTACATGACGTTATTGCGGTTTTGTGCATCTGTCTCTTATTAAAGGAAAGTAGTGCCCGCAATAAGACCTAAATGACAGATCCTAAAGACCTTGCAGCAATAGCTTAATAAATAAAGTCCTGTCACATCAATAACATGTGACGGTTCGGGAGCAGAACCCGGAACCTTTGCCTTTCGCGAGCAACTGCTCGACTGACTTACCTATCTGATCACAACTCACGGTTAACCCCCCACCCCCCTCCACATCTCTATTTACGTCAGCAACTGTCACGCACTTTCCAGAAGAAGAGGGCTGTGAGGACGGGTCATTGGTCATGCGTGGTTAGCACAGTGGGCAGAGCATTCGCACAGGAAAGGTATTTGTTTCATGTTAGAGTCTCGGTCCACCACACGGTTTTAATCTACCAGAAAGTTTCAAATCAGCCCATTTTCGATTGTACAGTGAAAGATCCTTTTTGCAATTATATAATAAGCAAAGATCCAAAGATACTGTACGAAAATCAATACGAACAGATACCCCGGCAGCTGGAACCCCGAAACGGGTGACAAAATAAAAGCAGTTCTCCCAGGATCTATTGGTGTGATTATAAATTATGACTTTCGTTCAGTAGTTATCATCTGAGGAGCGGCACTAACGAAGGAACCTCCCCATCGCACCCCCCTCACATTTAGTTATAAGTTAGCACACTTGATAGGCCTTGCAAAACTGAACACAGATCAATCGAGAAAACAGGAAGAAGTTGTGTGGAACTATGAAAAAAATAAGCAAAATATACAAACTAATTAGTCCATGCGCAAGATAGGCAACATCAAGGATAATGTGAGCTCAGGATCGACGTGGTACAGTGGTTAGCGTGAGCAGCTGTGGAACGAGAGGTCCTTGGTTCAAGTCTTCCCTCGAGTGAAAAGTTACATTTCTTATTTTCGGACAATTATCAAAGTTCATGCTCTCACACTTAATCAGCTTCGCTCTCCAAAATTGCAGGACATGTTCAGATTTGCTTGGACGTATGCAGGATTTGACGGTCTACACACGGAAAACTTTGAAAAAGTTAAAAACATATGTTTCGACAGAGCAAAAGGAAAACTGTGCGACTGTGAAACTGTTACATTCATTTGTTGCAGTTTATGTGACAAACTCTTATGTTTACATCACTTTTTTGGGTGTGATTATCACATCCACAAGAAAACCTAAATCGGATAAGGTAGAAGAATCTTTTTACCCATTCGCCAATGTATAAGATAGGTGGGTCGACAACATATTCCTGTCATGTGACGCACATGCCGTCACCAGTGTCGTATAGAATATATCAGACGTGTTTTCCTGTGTAGGAATCGGTTGACCTATGACCTTGCGATCAAATGTTTTCGGTTTCCATTGGAGAGGCACGTCCTTTTGTCCACTAATCGCACGGTTTTGCGGTGCGGTCGCAAAACACAGACACTAAACTTATTACAGTTAACAGAGACGTCAATGAACAAACGGACGGATCATAACTTTGCGAAAATAAAGAATGTAAACTTTTCACTCGAGGGAAGACCTGAACAAAGGACCTCTCGTTCCGCAGCTGCTCACACTAACCACGGGACCACGGCGCTCCTGAGCTCACACTCTCGATGTTGCCTGTCTTCCGCATAGACTACTCAGTTTGTATATTTTGCTTATTGTTTTTCATAGTTCCACACAACTTCTTCCTGTTTTCTTGATTGATCTGTGTTCAGTTTTTCAAGGCCTATCCACTGTGCCAACTTATAACTAAATCCGAGGGGGGTGCGATGGGGAGGTTCCCTTGTAAGCAAAACTGTACGAAGAGACGTCGGTAGGGCACTCACGTTCAGAAAAAACGGAAAACCTTGAATGACTGGAGATAAGGCGTTAGTACTCACGGGACATGTACATTGGTACATTGGTTCTGCAGAAATGATTACCATTTCAGTCACCTCGGTTCAGCAAGTGTCCTGTTGCCTAACAGGCACAGTGTCCGCCATGGATCCTCTTAACTTCTTCCATTAGTGATAGCATTGAAACGTATAAGGTGCGAATTGCGTCCTGTCGTATAGCCATCCATGCTACGTTCATCATCTGGTTCCAAAGTTCACCTGCGGTAGTTGGTATTGGGTCACAGCACTGCGCCCATCGTTTCATCATATCCCACATATTTTCGACTGGCAACAAGTCTGGTGGATCTGACGGCCCAGTGCAAAAGGTTGGTATCCTGTGACACCAACAAGGCAAGTGGTCGTGCAGCAACATCTGGTCGCGCATTGTCTTGCTGCAAAAAGAGACGTCTGTGCTGTTGCGCAGAAAGGGTAATGGCTAAGGGTCGCAGGATGTCATTCGCGTAGGTCACACTGCTCACAGTGCTATGGACGCGCACCAGCTGTGATTTGTGGTTGTACCCAATAGCATCCCACACCAGAATGCCTTGAGTTGGCGCTGTATGTTTCGTGCGAACGAAGTTACTGTGATGCAGCATCCCCTGTCTGCAGCGAACAAAAATGCGACCATCGTTTTCAAACAAACAGAACCTGGACTCGTCCGGAAACGCTATCTCTTACCATTCCTCTCTCCAGTGACGTACGTTCCAGACACAATTGCCACCTACAACAGCAAGTTTCTGTATATTCGTTACAGGTTAGCAGTAAAGTGGACGACGTGCACGTAACCCATGCGGTAATGAACGGTGACGGAATGTCATCCCTGACATTGTACGATGTGTTACACTATTCCACTGTTGCACCAGAACCGAGGAGGACCCAGATCTGTCCTGCAGTGCCGTTCGGATGAAGTGTCGTTCGTCTCCGGTGGTGGTATCGGTGGTGCGACTTTACCCATCTTGTCGTGTCCTACGGCCTTCTGTGAACCATTCTGAACACACCCGTTGCAGTGCCCAAACACTTCGTCCCACACGAGCAGCAATTTCCCGGATGGATTCATCACATTCTCTCATGCCAATAATGCGCCCTCTTTCAACCTTATCGACTTGACGGTACGCTTCGCGCATACGTCTGCGAGGCATCCTACACATCCGCTCAAGTCACACTGATCTATTACCTTCTGTTTATAGCGTCAACGAGAAGCGCAGGCGAATTTTACTGGTAGGCGGTGTTGCGCCGCGATATCGGTGTTGACCTTGAACCCGCGGGCCGACTCTGTTAAAGTGCTAATCATTTCTGCAGAATATACTAATGCACACGTCCTATGAATATGAACGTCTTGCCTCTAGTCGTTCAAGGTGTTCTGTTTTTCTGAACGTCAGTGTATATACAGGGTGGTCCATCTGAAGTTTCGGATGAGATTATCTCGAAAAATACTGTATACATCAGGTAAAAATAGAGGGTAAGACAAGTTCATAAGCTCAAAGGTGGAAATCAAATGATACTACACGTGAGCCCCATCCCCCACCCCCTTGGGTGGGGCGGAGGGCAACTTTTAAATCTTAAATGGATACCTCCATTTTTATTGCATATTCGAATTCTCCATAAAAAAGTAATCAAATTTTGTCTGAAACATTTATTAAACCATTAACAGATGGCTCTGAAATCGAAAAAAAATTAAAATTGGGGAAGAACTCCGATGTATTTAGAATGATCCGAGAAGGACGCATCAGATCGATACAAAATGTGCACCAATTCTTTCTTTACGCCAAATTAAGCTATTTTCTTACAAAATGTGTCCTTCCCGCCACCGTTTTTGATGGAGGGAGGCGGAATGGTATTAAAATCTCGTTAGGGAACTCTTCTCAATTGCATTACTCACCCGACTATGGCGCTACCGTGGCCAAACTGCGAACTATGGCTCAGTATAAAGGTCAGTGCAATGCGACCAGACATCACTTCAGTTTCAGGTTGTGAACCGTAAACATCAACTGACTAAAGTAAATTATTCTTTAGCGAAACATGGCCCACTATCCTCCTACAGAGATTGTTGATATGATGTTAATTTTAGGTGAATGCCATAACAATTACGCTGCAGCTGCGCAACTGTATGCGGATTGTTTCCCAAACAGACGACATCCAAGAAAAACATTATTCGAAATAACACTCAACGAGCTCGAAATTGATACATGCACCTTCACCTCGTCATCGCGAATACAGTGAAAATGATGCTCGTGCCTTTACTGTTCTCGCCTGTGTTCAACTGGATCCCGAAATTAGTAGTCGTGTGATTCAGAGACAAACTGGAATACCGAAATCAACTGTTTTGAAGATTTTGAAGCCACATAATTTTCATACATATTATATCACACTGACACAGGCATTAACGCCGAATATATAAAAATACGCGTTCATTTCTGCCAATGGGCCTTAGAAATAAGAGGTGACAGTTACTTTTTTAGATACGTTATGTTCATCGATGAAGCCACATTCAAAAACAATGGCGAATTAAATCGTCATGGTTGTCATTATTGGTCCCCTGTCAATCTACACTGGCACAGACCCGTTGGCAATCAACACAAATGGTCGTTAATGGTCTGGTGTGGAATTTTAAACGGTTACTTGATAGGACCTTATTTTCTTGACCGAAATGTTGCTGGAGAATCTTATTTATAACTTCTCCGCGATGATTTGTTGGAGCAAATGGAAGATGTTGATTTAGAAACTAGGCATCAAATCTGGTTTCAACAGGACGGAGCAGCTCCCCATTATGCTAAAAATGTGCGGAACGTTTTAAATTTACGCTACCCTGGTCGGTGGACAGGACGCTGCGGACCAATTCAGTGGCCTCCACGTTCACCAGACCTAACACCTAATTTTTTCTTGTGGGGTTATTTAATAAATATTGTTTATGAAAGACAGCCCACAACCCGAAACGACATGGAGAAACACATTTCAAAAGTGTATGCAGCCATACCATGGGATGTGCTGCTCAAAACTGTGGACAACTTTCACAGACGATTGACTTTATGCATTGAAGCAAATGGGGATAATTTTCAACAATTTCTTCGTGGCTAATTTCATTAATTTAGCACCCCAAATTGTGAGAAGCAAGGGGACTCACACTAATGAAGCACCCCAACATGTGAGAGGCAAGTGGACTCACACTAATGAAGCACCCCATGGGAACATCATTCTACTACGTCCATGTCGTTGTTCCTGGATAACGCTAAAATTAGATTAATTTGGCGTAACGAAAAAATTGGTGCACCTTTTTTATCGATTTGATGCGTCTTTCTCGGATAAGTCTAAATAAATCAGAGTCCTTCCCCAATTTTACATTCTCTCGATTTCAGCGCCATCTGTCACTGGTTTAAAAAATGTTTCAGACAAAACTTGATTACTTTTTTATGGAGAATCCGAATCTGCAATAAAAAAGGGGCGGGGGCTGGGGGTCACGTGTAGTATCATTTGATGTCCCCCTTTGAGCTTACGAACTTGTCTTACCCACTATTTTTACCCGATACATAGTTTCCGAGATAATCTCATCCGAAACTTCAGATGGACCACGCTGTATAAGGTAGTAAGCTAGGAAACAACCAAATTTGTATATGTATTTCCGTATGTTTAGTTCCGCTTGAAGTAGATTGTATCCTAATTCATAATGGCTTTTATATTTCAATCATTTTCCCAATTTCTGACATTCTGTTTGAGGTACGATAAAGCAGACATATTTTCGCAGCTTTGACTGTAGTATTTAAAGTAAAAATAAAAAATAGTGTGTACGTGGTACTAGGTTCTAAGCGCTGCAAACTGATTATAGCTCTACTTGTACTTTATAAGCTAGCGGGCAGTGTGTGTTGGAAGGTACGTACCGATTCAAATGGTTCAAATGGCTCTGAGCACTATGGGACTCAACTTCTGAGGTCATTAGTCCCCTAGAATTTAGAACTAGTTAAACCTAACTAACCTAAGGACATCACACACATCCATGCCCGAGGCAGGATTCGAACCTGCGACCGTAGCGGTCTCGCGGTTCCAGACTGCAGCGCCTAGAACCGCACGGCCACTTCGGCCGGCTACGTACCGGCTGGCTGTAATTGAAGTGCAGTTACTCGCAGAGGGCTGGCCGGGGTTCTAGGCGCTGCAGTCTGGAACCGCGCGGCCGCTGCGGTCGCAGGTTCTAATCCTGCCTCGGTCATGGATGTGTGTGACGTCCGTAGGTTAGTTATGTTTAAGTAGTTCTAAGTTCTAGGGGACTGATGACCTCAGATGTTAAGTCCCATAGTGCTCAGAGCCATTTGAACCATTTGAACTCACAGAGGTCCAGTGTGAGCTGTAATTATCGTATAACACGCAAACTTGGTAGACTCGCTAATGTGTTAATGCGGAACCGATTTACGCTGGAAAACAAATTAGTGCCAAAAGTATGTGCAAATCTGGCACTGTCCTTTGTTTGTATAACAGTAGGACATTTACGCTGTCATTTTAAAATCCGTAACCCTAGTGAACAGTAAGGCTTTCGAGAAAACAAACCGTGCGCTGTTAGTGAAACTGCTTTGTGTGGACGGCAGTAATTACAGTGCTCCATTGAGATGGTACTTCCGACCGGAAGGTCTGGCGAGTGGCTCCATGTCAATGAATGGTGTGGATAAAATGATAATGAAATTAAAAAACACGAGTGAGTCTGATGTGGCACCGGGAAGAAGAAGGCGTCCTGTCCCGGTGAAAGTTATTGACGAGGCCGCTGTTGCTGTAACTGATCTTGCAGCACGTTCCCCGGGCAGTGCTAGTGCTAGTGTAGTTTCACGAGAACTGTGCATCCCATGGTCAAGAACAGTACGGTAAGTTTTGCGGTCTGTTTTACACTGATGCTCGTACAAGGTCCAGGCGCTGCAGCAACCGAAACCTCAAGGTCTGCAGCAACGTTCTGAATTTGCTCTTCGCTTTCTAGGATGGACCGAAGTTGATGACATGATGCCAGAAAATTCTACGAAGTGAAGACGTACATTTTACACTACTACATTTTACACATTTTGCAGCGCAAGCTGCAAGAATATAACGAGAAAATTTCCAACTAGCAATAGGACTGACATTCATAAAAGAAAAATATGTTTAGTTTCATATACATAGTCATTACTTTATTATTATTATTATTATTCTTGATTGTTATAATTATTTTTTGATTGTTATAATTATCATTGTACTACTTTTATAATCTCTATTTTTTCTTTAACATTAATACTGTATAACATGTTATATGTCCTTAATGTTCTGTAGAAACTGAAATTTGTTGAATCTGAGTATGCCTGGTTAGGTGTAAGAGAGGGCCTGAAGGCCCTAATCTTGACAGGTAAAATAAATGCATAAATAAAATAAATAAATAAAATATACAGAACAGCCGAATTTGGGTTGCTGCTGAACCGCGTGTTGTGCACCAAAAGTTATTGCACTCGCCGTATGTGACCGTGTGGTATGGATTCATGAGCGCCAGCCGGAGTGGCCGTGCGGTTCTAGGCGCTACAGTCTGGAGCCGAGCGACCACTACAGTCGCAGGTTCGAATCCTGCCTCGGGCATGGATGTGTGTGATGTCCTTAGGTTAGTTAGGTTTAATTAGTTCTAAGTTCTAGGCGACTGATGTCCTCAGAAGTTAAGTCGCATAGTGCTCAGAGCCATTTGAACCATTTTTATTTGATTCATGAGCACCTTTCTTCTCGGTCTGTGCTTCTTGGAGGATAATACAACCAGAGGGGCCTGAATTCTGCAAGTTATTGAGACCTCCTTGTAAACCACCTGATTCCTGTTTTGAAAGAGCGCAGTAGCGTGGAAATTATTGTTTTTATCCTAGATGAGTCAATATCTTACGTCACTCGGCCAGTGAGAGATCTGCTTAATGCAACCTTCCATGAACGTGTTATCTCCAGAGGTTTTTGCAGATGCACAGATGGCAAGATCACCTGATCTGAACCCATGTGTGTTTTGGCTCTGGGGATATCTAGAATTCCATTATTTTACTTTTGATTTGTTGATGTTCATCTTATATCCTCTTTTCAAGACGCTATCCATTCCGTTCAGCTGCTCTTCCAGGTCCTTTGATGTATCTGACAGAATTACAATTTCATCGGCGAACCTCAACTTTTTATTTCTCCTCCATGGATTTTAATACCTGCTCCGAATTTTTCTTTTGTTTCTTTTACTGCTTGCTCAATATACAGATTGAATAACATCGGGGATAGGCTACAACCCTGTCTCACTCCCTTCCCAACCACTGCTTCCCTTTCGTGTCCCTCGACTCTTATAACTGCCATCTGGTTTCTGTACAAATTGTAAATAGCCTTTCGCTCCCTGTATTTTCCCCCTGCCACATTTAGAACTTGAAAGAGAGTTTTCCAGTCAACATTGTGAAAAGCTTTCACTAAGTCTACAAATGCTAGAAATGTAGTTTTGCCTTTCCTTAATCTATTTTCTAAGATAAGTCGTAGGGTCAGTATTGCCTCACGTGTTCCAACATTTCTGCGGAATCCAAACTGTTCTTCGCCGAGGTCGGCTTCTACCAGTTTTTCCATTCATCTGTAAAGAATTCGCCTGAGTATTTTGCAGCTGTGACTTAATAAACTGATAGTTCGGTAATTTTTATATCTGTCAACATCTGCTTTCTTTGGGATTGGAATTATTATATTCGTCTCGAACTCTGAGGGTATTTCTCCTATCGTATACATCTTGCTCACCAGATGGTAGAGTTTTGTCAGGACTGGCTCTCCCAAGGCTGTCAGTAGTTCTAATGGAATGTTGTCTACTCCTGGCCCCTTGTTTCGAATTAGGTCTTTCAGTGCTCTGTCAAACTCTTCACGCAGTAGTATATCTCCCATTTCATCTTCACCTACCTCCTCTTCCATTTCCATAATATTGTCCTCAAGAACATCACCACTGTATAGACCCTCTGTATACTCCTTCCACCTTTCTGCTTTCCCTTCTTTGCTTAGAACTGGTTTTCCATCTGAGCTCTTGATATTCATACAAGTGGTTCTCATTTCTCCAAAGGTCTCTTTAATTTTTCTATAGGCAGTATCTATCTTACCCCTAGTGATATATGCTTCTACATCCTTACATTTGTCCCCTATCCATCCCTGCTCAGCCATTTTGCACTTTCTGTCGATCTCATTTTTGAGACGTTTGTGTTACTTTTTGCCTGCTTCATTTACTGCATTTTTATATTTTCTCCTTTCATCAATTAAATTCGGTATTTCTTCTGTTACCCAAGGATTTTACTAGCCCTCGTCTTTTTATCTACTTGATCCTCCACTGCCCTCACTATTTCATCTCTCAAAGCTACCCATTCTTCTTCTAATGTATTTCTTTCCCCCGTTTCATTCAATCGTTCCCTAATGCTCTCTCTGAAACTCTCTACAACGTCTGGTTCTTTCAGTTTATCCAGGTCCCATCTCCTTAAATTCCCACCTTTTTGCAGTTTCTTCAGTTTTAATCTACAGTTCATAACCAATAGATTGTGGTCAGTCCACATCTGCCCCTGGAAATGTCTTACAATTTAAAACCTGGTTCCTAAATCTCTGTCTTACCATTATATAATCTATCTGAAACCTGTCAGTATCTCCAGGCTTCGTCTACGTATACAGCTTTCTTTCATGATTCTTGAACCAAGTGTTAGCTATTATTAAGTTATGATCTGTGCAAAATCCTACCAGGCGGCTTCCTCTTTCATTTCTCTCCCCCAATCCACATTCACGCACTATATTTCCTTCTCTCCCTACTCTCGAATTCCAGTCACCCATGACTATTAAATTTTCGTCTCCCTTCACTACCTGAATAATTTCTTTTATCTCATCATACATTTCATCAATTTCTTCGGCATCTGCAGAGCTAGTTGGCATATAAACTTGTACTACTGTAGTACGCATGGGCTACGTGTCTATCTTGGCGAAAATAATGCGTTCACTATGCTGTTGGTAATAGCTTACCCGCATTCCTATTTTTTTATTCATTATTAAACTTGCTCCTGCATTACCCCTATTTGATTTTGTATTTATAACCCTGTATTCACCTGACCAGAAGTCTTGTTCCTCCTGCCACCGAACTTCACTACTTCCCACTATATCTAACTTTAACCTATCCATTTCCCTTTTTAAATTTTCTAACCTACCTGTCCGATTAAGGGATCTGACATTCCACGCTCCTATCCGTAGAACGCCAGTTTTCTTTCTCCTGATAATGACGTCCTCTTGAGTAGTCCCCACCCGGAGAGCCGAATGGCGGACTATTTTACCTCCGGAATATTTTACCCAAGAGGACGCCTCTTGGGTAAGCCTCCCCACCAACGTCAAGGTCCATGGTTAACATAAATGAGATATTTGTTACTTAAGTATAACCTTTGTACCACACAACTTCTTTCTTCACTCGATAACACCTTCGCAGCAAGTTAGAAACAACAATGAAAGTAAGAGATGTTAAATGTAATAGCAGTGCACTTTGGTGTTTGTATCAATAATTTTCGCAAAGTATAGTAGTACACTCTGTGTTTGTATCTATAATTATCACAAACAAATAAGATTATCTTATTGTTTTCAATAGTTTACGATGGGAAGTAACTTTTGGCCCATACAGTACAGGGTATACTTCCTGCAAGAGTATATGTACCAATGTAAGGACCTCTCGTGACTGCAATCGCCATATATTTCGACTCACTGGATGTAATTAATTGTAACTCTCTTTAAGTGATATTTAATGAACAAAAAAACAAGTGAAAAAATACTAAGAAACTGTTTGAAATTGGAGGTTGACCTAAATCATTATTAGAGCAGGAGAATGAAAGACTGACTTGTTGGATGAGTCCTGCGAAATTGCAGTACATTCATGCAGAAATCGAATAAAAGACGAAAGTGCGACAAGTTCCATTGTTTGTAGTTCTCATCAATTAGGAATTACAAGAGGCATCGAACGAATTCTGAGACGTCCGCAACGTTCGTGAAAGTTCGGTAAAGCCCCTACGAAAGTATGGAATTGTGTTTGGAGAACGTGAGAGGGATGTTTTGCAAAACAGGCGACGTCGATCTCGTAAAACCCTGTATACGAAGTACCTTCTCATATGCACTCAACAGTGGCTTGAAAAGTGTATATGTAGTTGCAGAAATGCATGAGACGCTCTACGCCGAAGAAATCCAGTTCGCATACAGTGTTGACCTACATTGGGTGCTTGCCTAACCATGGTAGGTATTACCAGACTACAGTATGAGTATTACCTGTATATCCTCTATTATCAAACAAGAGCAACACAAAAACTTTTAAATTCCACATGCTATGGGTGGAGATGCACGACACAAGGTAAGTGCCACTCATCAAGTATTCGTCAGTTTTCTCATGTAGCAGTAACATTGTGTTAAATGAGACAGTGATGCCACGTCACGTTTTATTGCTCACACTATGCCCGAGGATCATGTTCTTTCGTGGAACTGGAAGATCCCTTAAATCATGACCGTCGGAGCATTGTTCTAACACTGCCAAAGGCCTATACAGTTTCTTTGTCGTATAACTCTGGTTATTTTTGAAATGGTCTTCTAAGTTTTCCACTCATTGGATAGCAACTTTCCAGATTGTCGAAAGTATCGGTTTCTTGGATGAATTGGACTAACAGAGGATAAAGCTGAAATGATTGACTACTTGAATATTACTGATCCTCAAACATAATATTGCTGACAAGCATCCTATGAAGGATATGTGCTTGATTTTATGTACATAAATATTTAGATGATTTGTTTCTACATCAGTGTAGTAAATGCTGAGGAATATCTCTACGATTTCGCAGCATCTCTGTCAGAAAATACTGTAACTGTTGTCGTGGCCTTCACTTCGAGAAATGACTGATAACTGTGATATAATTTCATAGCCGACTGTCGATTATTGAAGAAAAGTCGATCATGGTGGCTATCAACAAACTCTTTGACGCTAACCTAAAATGATATTACATAAATTGTACTTTTTCATACATATAACATGTTTATAAAAAACAGCACGACATTGCTGATTGCTTGCTGATTCAATAGATACCATGCAATCCTTCTGAAGCTGTATTTTAGGATTCATGTAACAAGTCCATATTTCGAATGTTGTAATCAGCTAAATTCATCATCCTATATTTTGCTGCTATGAACTGAGGTTCTATACAGACTGTAATAGGACAGAAGGTTCCACGGGAGACCTAGTAATTTGGCTGATTGCAAAACCATGTCACAATTAACATAAGCAATATGTTGCAATATTAAAATTCAATTAAATGACTATTTTAAAAATAACATTCATTCAGTTGATGGTAGGAACAAAAGATCATATTTTACACATACAACTGTAACCTAAACGTTCAACTTATTTTACTTTTCTACAACGGCAGAACGATTTTTAGCAGTAGTAGTTGACTGAAGTATTTTTTCTACCACATTGCTATACATTAATATTAATTTAATGTATTAGAGACAAATTCTTTTATGTTGAAATAAGGAAAGTAATAGCCATCAGGCAACTTCAGTTAACTATTAATTACTTATTCATACATGTTCTCACCTCATATCTCTTAAACTAATGAAAAGAGGCATCATATATACATAAAGGTCTTTAGGAGACGCCTCAGGCAGTTCAGAGTGACTTAATGTTGAGGTCAGTCATTGTGACTAACAATACACTACCTGTATTTTTATGACTGCTTTCCGTAGTTAGGTTGGCAGCAATGGGAAAATATGTCTGATGCATGTTGATACTGTGACTATTTTTGTTGACTGTTTTTACATAATAAATGCAGTTCTATGGTCACACGTTTCTACTTAGTACTTGGTACGTGGAACATTGTGCCAGCACAAGTGATCCCTGGGACCAGACTCCTCGAATGGACTGCAACCATTGTAATTCATTACTTCGGAAACTATATTTGTGTCATCAGCTGTACAATGGTATTTTTATTCTCTCCTGGTTCCAATTATTACAACCATCTTTAAAGGAGAAAACTGTAAGTTGCAAAGGAGACGAATATAGAAAATACACAAGCATTACAGGAAATTGAGGAATTAGAAACAGTTCATTTTTAAAACCATAGTACTTATAGAGTGTACCTTAGTGGATTAAACATTTATTTTTGTCATGTATGAACCAACTAAGTGTAGAATATATATAATTCTCATAATGGTCTGTCTTAACACGTTCCATAAAAACGCACTTTGCCTTTGTACAAATACAGTGTGGTAATGTACACTTAGTGATAACTCCACATTTAGTATATGACACATTATAACTGTCAAAGGTATATACACTATGTGAATATAAAAGAGGTCAGGTTGAAACACATACAAAGTATGAATACCTGAAATTCAAATATTACAATAATAGAAATGCAAAAAAGCATGAGCGAGAACATAAATACATAACGTGTTATAAAGTGGTACATTGACTTTAGTGTTACAGAAATTAAAAAGGAACTATTTATTTGAACTAAACACTGTGAAAGAAGTCAATTTAAAGGACTGTAGTGGAGTAGAAGATTAAAAACTGTTATACTATGTGATAATTGCAGATGAAGTTATTGTGCACATACACTCCTGGAAATGGAAAAAAGAACACATTGACACCGGTGTGTCAGACCCACCATACTTGCTCCGGACACTGTGAGAGGGCTGTACAAGCAATGATCACACGCACGGCACAGCGGACACACCAGGAACCGCGGTGTTGGCCGTCGAATGGCGCTAGCTGCGCAGCATTTGTGCACCGCCGCCGTCAGTGTCAGCCAGTTTGCCGTGGCATACGGAGCTCCATCGCAGTCTTTAACACTGGTAGCATGCCGCGACTGCGTGGACGTGATCCGTATGTGCAGTTGACGGACTTTGAGCGAGGGCGTATAGTGGGCATGCGGGAGGCCGGGTGGACGTACCGCCGAATTGCTCAACACGTGGGGCGTGAGGTCTCCACAGTACATCGATGTTGTCGCCAGTGGTCGGCGGAAGGTGCACGTGCCCGTCGACCTGGGACCGGACCGCAGCGACGCACGGATGCACGCCACGACCGTAGGATCCTACGCAGTGCCGTAGGGGACCACACCGCCACTTCCCAGCAAATTAGGGACACTGTTGCTCCTGGGGTATCGGCGAGGACCATTCGCAACCGTCTCCATGAAGCTGGGCTACGGTCCCGCACACCGTTAGGCCGTCTTCCGCTCACGCCCCAACATCGTGTAGCCCGCCTCCAGTGGTGTCGCGACAGGCGTGAATGGAGGGACGAATGGAGACGTGTCGTCTTCAGCGATGAGAGTCGCTTCTGCCTTGGTGCCAATGATGGTCGTATGCGTGTTTGGCGCCGTGCAGGTGAGCGCCACAATCAGGACTGCATACGACCGAGGCACACAGGGCCAACACCCGGCATCATGGTGTGGGGAGCGATCTCCTACACTGGCCGTACACCACTGGTGATCGTCGAGGGGACACTGAATAGTGCACGGTACATCCAAACCGTCATCGAACCCATCGTTCTACCATTCCTAGACCGGCAAGGGAACTTGCTGTTCCAACAGGACAATGCACGTCCGCATGTATCCCGTGCCACCCAACGTGCTCTAGAAGGTGTAAGTCAACTACCCTGGCCAGCAAGATCACCGGATCTGTCCCCCATTGAGCATGTTTGGGACTGGATGAAGCGTCGTCTCACGCGGTCTGCACGTCCAGCACGAACGCTGGTCCAACTGAGGCGCCAGGTGGAAATGGCGTGGCAAGCCGTTCCACAGGACTACATCCAGCATCTCTACGATCGTCTCCATGGGAGAATAGCAGCCTGCATTGCTGCGAAAGGTGGATATAAACTGTACTAGTGCCGACATTGTGCATGCTCTGTTGCCTGTGTCTATGTGCCTGTGGTTCTGTCAGTGTGATCATGTGATGTATCTGACCCCAGGAATGTGTCAATAAAGTTTCCCCTTCCTGGGACAATGAATTCACGGTGTTCTTATTTCAATTTCCAGGAGTGTAGATCAACAAATGCAATAACAGCATAAGAGGTGCTGAAGCCAGACATAGAAACCAACTGTCTGTAAGAACCATTCATCTTGTCTGACTTTAAATTTGTGTTACAGTGACTGCCAGATCTTATTAAGTACTATTTTGTCCTTGTGGAAACCATTAGCTAACAGTAAAAGATCTACAGAATAATCTCAGTTTAACACATGTAGACAATTAATCATACTACCGAACATCTCTATCCAGATTTTGTGGGTATTAATTTACACATGAGGCACTGAAAGTAGCATATTCAATTTATTTATTGTTTAATAGGGAGTTTCAGTGAAAAGCCCTCAAATAAATGCAATCCCAAGAAATATAAATCTTATACCCTGCCATGTAATGTCTAATTAACAATCTTAAGTGGAAGGTTCCACAAATCCCTATAATCAGATCACATATACACATGAAATCTAGACCTCAGGCAACAGATAGCACAGAACCTAGATATTGAGTAACGGATGGTTTAATCCCAAGAACACTATGATCTGTCTAGAATTTAGATGGTAAGTGTCTGTTTATATGGTACTTGAACCTTGGGTGATGGGTAATATCTCTGTCCCTGGATAGCCAAATCATGGCTTCAGGCACTTGAAACTAAGACCACAGATGGGGATTTCTGTAACATTTAAGTAACAGATGTCTTGCACCTTGTGCTTATGCCTGTAATCCCATGAGCCTTAATTAACAACTTAATAATTGTAGTACCTAGGTAGTGAAGTGACGTTTATTTCTATTTGTACTATCATTTTTGGAGAAGACGTGACTGTCAAGGACACACACGAAACTTACATCTTAAATATTATATGACATGGATTTTGTGTAAAACTAGTGGTGTCACATTAAACTGAGATTCACGTGACCATAGACAAAAACTTGTACCTAAACTACCTCATATTGAGGTTCAGATTCTTAATTACTTATGGGGTTAGCTATGCTATTAGGTAAACCAATAGTACCTCAAGCCACGTAAAATCCCATCACAGGTTAGTTATATAGTAAGTATATCATCAACTTACATAAGGATAGGAACATAAGAGTTCGTATTGGCTATGTACAACAGTAGCAAATATATTCTAGGGAGAGGAAATACCAGGGATGTTTCATTGACAAAAATTATATAAAATTACATTTTAAAGTATATCTAAAATAAATACATCAGTCAGTATGAATATTATGCTAAAATAATAAAACAATATATTTTTGAACTGTGACAGAGAAAGAAAGTAAGCAACGATTGAAAGTATTATCACTCATCTTAGTGCCGTTGTCATCAAAGTCAATGAAGTGTATAAGGATATGTGCACCCTATGTCATGTAATTTTATATCAGTCATACAGACAGATGACTAATAATTTTAAAGGAAAACAATTACTGGCAGTGGCTACTAATATGCACCTGGAGAGGAAAAATATTTGGTAATGTACTTGATAAAAACCTTATAGAGTACGAGAAAAGTGTTGCAGCATGCACGTGAAATAAGACTGCAAAACATCACCCCTGCATCTGATACTAACCACTGTAGTGTTTATCGTATCTGTTTCTATAAAACTGAACACATAGGGTCAGTCCCAAGTAAAACCGAAGGTCTAAAAAAATCTGTGAGTGGTCTCTCTCAGAACTACATACATCTTGAAACGACAACAAAATCCTACTTAAGTAAATTGAAGCAGTTAATAACCCATTAAACATACCCACATTGTAGAGGTGAGGACATAAATATTTTTTTTTCAAAATATCTAACAGCTGTAGAGTGTTGCCTACAAGAAACTCTATAATTCATCACTGTTTGTCGATGAAATCGATAAAAATGGATTTTCTTGTAATAGTATGGAGGCTCATAATTTAACTGTTTATTCACCCCGATTTTAGAAGACACACAGTTTTCCACCCTATTCTATCCTTTGTAAGCTTTTTTATCTTTGTGTAACAATGAGAACTGACATAAGATTGAACCTGCCTACAAACTTAGGTCTCCCTCTTCAGTTTCCCTCACCCTTACTCATACATACATTTCCCTCCATTATCGTATTTCTCGATGCCTCAGGAAGTGACACATCGCCCTAGCTCTTCCTTCAGTCAAATTGTAGCACAAAGATCTTTCCTCTCTAATTCTTACTCATTCTGTCAATATAGTCCCCAGCATTCTTCTGTGACATTGTATTTCAATTAATTCTTTTCTCCTCATTTCTGTACTGTTTACTGTCGACATTTTATTGCCATGCATGGCTATACTCCAGTCAAACACTTTCATGGAAGTCTTCCTAACACTTGAATTTATACACGATATTAAAAATTTCACGTTTTCAGAAGCGCTTTTGTTGTTGTTGCCAGTCGTTATTTAATACCCTCTTCGCTTTAAAAACTGTCAGTTATTTTGCTGCCCAAACAGCAAAACTTATGAGCTACTTTTACCGTCTCGTTTCCAATGTATTTCACTCAGCATCGTCTATTTCCTTCGGCTACTCTTTCTTATTCTTGTTTTTCTTTCGTTGGCGCAGATCTTACAGCCACGTTTCAAAATAATACCCGCCTCCTTCAAATGAAGTCCTTGTCGAGTGTGCCAGAACGACAATGCCATCAGCAAACCTCAAAGATTTTATTAATTCTTCTTGAGCGTCAAATCCTTTTCTAAATTTCTCCTTGGTTTCCTTTACTGCCTGCTCTGTGTACAGATTCAATAACGTGAGGCATAAGCTGCGACCCTTCCTCACTCCCTTCTCGAATACTGCCCCCTTCCGCATCCTTCGACTCTTGTAAATGCAGTCTGGTTTCTGTAATACTTGTAGATAATCTTCCGCTCTCCCTAATAACTTCAGAATGACAAAGAGTATACTCCAGTCCAAACCCGTTTGAGTACAGGAGATAGGGAATCTGGTTTATTAAGACTGGATATCTTCGGTTAAAGGACACAACTCTGACAGGAAATCGAACAGGGTGGGAGCTGCAAAAGCAAGGGAGCCAGTGACATACCTAAAGTTCCGTACTCCCTATAGAGCAAGAAAGTTAACTGACGATCTCCAAAGAGGAGGCTTCAGTACTATCGACTAACTCAGTGCTGTACGATTATCCTGAGTTAAATAATATACCGGTAAGGTAAACAAGAGATGTAGAAATATATATGTTAAACTAAGGTTTGTGGAAATTGGTGAAATGAATATGGAAAGAAAATGAAACTCAGATAACATTTTTTGCAATGCTGCATATTTAAATAATTGTAATTACAGAGCCCCATTGCTATCCTTGGATCACCAATGACTTCCGCGTTCGAAACGTAGAGAGGTTGTGGTACTAATAGGAAACGATTAGTGATTCTAGGCAACGTGAACAACACATACATTGAAATGATTCTACTGTTCCACGCGGGAAATGACGAACACGATATTTTTCTATGTTCCACGAATGGTGCTAACCAACAAACCTGTATTATGTACATTATCCACAACGCCTTTTTTCACCTAAAACTTGTTTTACCAGGCACGTTTTTCCAGAACAATATACACGTAGAATCATTTGCAATATGAAAAGTAGATCGCTGTATCCTTCGCACTGTTCGTTAGCCGTATGCAAACAAGTGCGTGTAGCGAAGAGTAGAAGACGATTCCGAAACAAGTAGCTATTAAAACCATCAACTAAGTTCTTACGCGGCTAATTTTACATAAGCACTTTATCTACAATCCCTGACACAAAATTAAGAACCCGGAAGGGGAGTTCCGAAATGGAAGTTGACGGGTTCAGAGGATACGTGATCCAGAATTAACTCCTCACATTGCAGCGGAGTGTGCGCTGAAAAGAAACTTATTGGTAGATTAAAACTATGTCAGACCGAAACTCGAACTGGCCGGCCGTGTCAGCCGAGCGGTTCTAGGCGCTTCAGTCTGGAACCGCGCGACCGCTACGGTCGCACGTTCGAATCCTGCCTCGGGCATGGATGTGTGTGATATCCTTAGGTTAGTTAGGTTTAAGTAGTTCTATGTTCTAGGGGACTAATGACCTCAGATGTTAAGTCCCATAGTGCTCAGAGCCATTTGAACCATTTTTTGAAACTCGAACTCGAGACCTTTGCCTTTCACGGGCAAGTGCTCTAACGACTACGCTAACCAAGCACGACTCAAAAAAGACCATTGCTCACAGCTGTACGTCCACCAGTACCTCATCTCCTACCATCCAAACTCCACAGAAGTTCTCCTGCGAAACTTCCAGAGCCGGCCGAAGTGGCCGTGCGGTTAAAGGCGCTGCAGTCTGGAACCGCAAGACCGCTACGGTCGCAGGTTCGAATCCTGCCTCGGGCATGGGTGTTTGTGATGTCCTTAGGTTAGTTAGGTTTAACTAGTTCTGAGTTCTAGGGGACTAATGACCTGAGCAGTTGAGTCCCATAGTGCTCAGAGCCATTTGAACCATTTTGAAACTTCCAGAACTAACGCTTCTGGAAGAAGGAAATTGCAGAGAGAAGGCTTATCGAAAGGTAAAGGTCCCGAGTTCGGATCTTGGCCTGTTACACAGTTTTAGTCTGCCAGGAAGCTTCATACCAGCACACACTCCGCTGCAGAGTGAAACATTCATTCCTGAAACATTTCCCATGCGGTGGCTAAGCCATGTCTCCACAAAATCCTTTCTGCCAGGAGTGCTAATCGTGCAACTGAGGCAAGAGAATTTCTGAGAAGTTATGGACATAGGAAATGAGACACGGGCGGAAGCTGAGCTGTGAGGAATGGTCGTGAGTCGTGCTTGGATAGGCAGTCGGTAGAGAACTTGCCCGAGAAAGGCAAAGTCCCGAGTTAAAGTCTCATTTTCCCTAGGTTCCAGTCTGAGTCGATTCTGCGGAAAAATTCCTCACACCTCATCTTACCAGTCCACCTAGTTCCCAACCCCCTTCTATAGCACCACATATCAGAAGTTTCAATTACCTTATTTTCCCGTTTTCCCACAGTCCATGATTCTCTGCCATACAATGCTGTGCTCTAAACGTACATTTTCGGATTTTTTCCTCATATTATGGCCGATGTTTGTTACTGCTAGACTCCTTTTGTCCTGTTAATTTGCTTTTCATGTTCTCCTTACTTACTTCGTTATGTGTTAATCTGCTTCCAAGATAGTAGAATTCCTTAATTTAATTAATTTACTTCTTGGTCCCTAATTTTGATGTTAAGTTTGTCGCTAATCTCGTGTGTGCTACTTCTCATTACTCTCATCTTTTTTTCGGTTTACTCTCAATCCATATTCTGTAGTTATTAAACTGTACACCCCATTCAACACGCCCTGTACGTCTTCTTCACTTTCATTGAGGACAGTAATGTCATCAGCGAATATTATGATTGATATCCTTCCACCCTGAATATTAACCTCAATCTTGAACCTTTCTTTCATTTCCATCATTGCTTCTTCGATGTATGTACTGAACAGTAGGAGCGACAGACAACATCCCCATCTTACGCCCTTTTTAATCCTGGCATTTCATTCTAGGTCTCCAGTTTTATTATTCCCACTTGGTTCTTGTACATATTTTACACTATCCGTCTGTCCCCTCAGCTTACTCATATTTTTCCTAGAACATCTAACATCTTGCACCATTTTACAGTGTTGAACTCTTTTCCTACATCGACAAATCCTATGAACATGACTTTATTTTTCTTAAGGTTACATTATCAATTGCAATGCCAGGATTGACTCTCTGGTGCCCTTACCTTACCTGAAGCCAAACTGATCGTCACCTGTTCAAATAACTTACGGGTTTGCTGCCGGGTGAAGTCGTCGACCACCGCCGATATTTCGACAGGAGCACACACTGCCATTCTCAAGGCACAACTGCAAGGAGGAAGCAATGTGCAAGGGAATTTAATACCTCGGTTCACAGAGGAGAAACAAGGAAGATACCACACACAGAAAAAGTAACCGTAGAGTCAATGCACATCAACCAACATCAGAAATATCGATGGTGACTATTAATCAACAGGTGAGGTTGCACTAATTCTGTCCCTCCGTTTTTTGATGCGAGACACAGCCGGATTCCAAGCAGCATTTCAACAGCTTCCTTAATAAATCAAAATATCAAGCAACCTTATAAACAGAGATGGTGGATTTTGTTTAAATGCTGCTTAGACTCCGGCTCCGTCTCTCATCAAAAAACGGAGGGACAGAATTAGTGCAACCTCACTTGTTGATTAATAGTCACCATTGATATTTCAGATGTTGGTTATCTTTGGTTGTGTGTTGACTCTACGGTTACTTGTTCTGTGTGTGGTATCTTCCTTGTTTCTCCTCTGTGAACTGAGGTATTAAATTCCCTTGCATATTGCTCCCTCATTGCATTTGTGCCTTGAGAATGGCAGGGTGTGCTCCTGTCGAAATATCGGCGGTGGTAGACGATGTCACCCGGCAGCAAACCCGTAAGTTATTTGAACATTCAATTCGCCTAGAAAAGTTAAGGTCTGATCGTCACATAATAAATTCTCAGTTTTATTTTCCATTCTTCTCCAAATTATTCTTGTGAGCACCTTGGATGAATCAGACGTTAAGATGATTCTGCGATAGTCTCGGATTTTCCTGCCTTTGGCAGTACGAGGCGACTTACCAGTGTAACGTAGCACCCGTTCTTGTCTCGATACGTGGACTGACTCAGTTACGAAGGGCGTCTTGCGAACTGGCCCAGAAATACTGTAATTGGTTCTTAATACAATAAATACCTTCACTGGGACGCAGTTTTCATCCGAGCTTCTCCCACACATGATCTCTGGAGACAGATGTGACGATTTTGCTGGCCACAGGAGTATCTCAACATCACACACAATGTTTATAGAGACGTTTCCCAGTGTGAACGAGCATTGGCCTGTTGAAAAATCTGTGGCATGAGAGGTAACACTTGACAACGCACGATGTCCGTTGTGCCTGCCAGCCGTGACCTGAATTCATACTCGATGGCTTTCCACATCATGATGCCAGGGGGGACAACGCTGAGCCTCTCCAACCCACTGGAAGAGTTCGTCTGGTCGCTACCACACTCAACGGTCACGGCTCCGAACTGTGTTTCTTAGGTGAACACAATGCGACACCATTCATCATCGGTCCATGCATCCCAGCCACTCCACCGAACCAAACGCAGCCTTTTGTTTTGTGCTGTCAGTGGCAGCCTCCGCGAGGGCAGATTTCCATAGTCCAGCAGTTCCTGGTCTCCGACGAATGGTGGGAGCGACCCAGTATGTTGCAGGGTGCTCGTTACTTATTCTCGGATGTGGGCCGCAGATGTGAAGGAATTACGATGTGCTCTGATTCAGAACGTGGAGATTTTTCCTTCTGGTGGTCAGAAGTGGTCGACTGGAATCTATAAGATGAATATGCCTGCCCTCGTATACGATGCTTTCCACCACTGGGCCACTGCCACAGTGCCCCAGAGCACGATCCATCAAACCAGACGTCCAAGCGGACATCAACACTGAGGCCCCTATTAAACTCTGTCAGACGCTGATAATGCTGTCTCACAGCATCACGCTGCTACAGAATGTCTTTCACAGCGGTCACTAAACATCCGATACCGTTCGCGCCCCTTATATGCCCTACATGGTCTGGTAACAATACTAGAGTACTTTGTTGGCCGTTTGACCTGTCACAGAAAAGCGCAAGTCTATTCGTTTAGACACAAGCCAACGGTAAGTACGTCTATGAAGTTACACTACTGGTCATTAAAATTGCTACACCACAAAGATGAGGTGCTACAGACGCGAAATTTAACCGATAGGAAGAAGATGCTGTGATATGCAAATGATTAGCTTTTCAAAGCATTCTCACAAGGTTGGCGCCGGTGGCGACACCTACAACGTGCTGACATGAGGAAAGTTTCCAACCGATTTCTCATACACAAACAGCAGTTGACCGGCGACGCCTGGTGAAACGTTGTTGTCATGCCTCGTGTAAGGAGGAGAAAAGCGTACCATCACGTTTCCGACTTTGATAAAGCTCGGATTATAGCCTATCGTGATTGCGGTTTATCGTATCTCGACATTGCTGCTCACGTTGGTCGAGATCCAATGACTGTTAGCAAAATATGGAATCGGTGGGTTCAGGAGGGTAATACGGAACGCCGTGCTGGATCCTAACGGCCTCGCATCACTAGCAGTCGAGATGACAGGCATCTTATCCGCATGGCTGTAATGGAACGTGAAGCCATTTCTCGATCCCTGAGTCAACAGATGGAGACGTTTGCAAGACAACTACCATCTGCACGAACAGTTCGACACCGTTTGCAGCAGCATGGACTATCAGCTCGGAGACCATGGCTGCGGTTACCCTTGACGCTGTATCACAGACAGGAGCGCCTGCGATGGTGTACTCGACGACGAACCTGGGTGCACGAATGGCAAAACGTCATTTATTCGGATGAATCCAGGTTCTATTTACAGTATCATGATGGTCGCATCCGTGTTTGGCGACGTCGCGGTGAACGCACATTGGAAGCGTGTACTCGTCATCCCAATACTGGCGTATCACCCGGCGTGATGGTATGGTGTGTCATTGGTTACACGTCTCCGTCACCTCTTGTTCGCATTGACGGCACTTTGAACAGTGGACGTTACATTTCAGATGTGTTACGATTCGTGGCTCTACCCTTCATTCCATCCATGCGAAACGCTACATATCAGCAGCATAATGCACGACCGCATGTTGCAGGACCTGTCGGGCCTTTCTGGATACAGTAAATGTTCGATTGCTGCCTTGGCCAGCACATTCTCCAGATCTCTCACCAACTGAAAACGTCTGTTCAATTGTCGCCGACCAACTGCCTCGTCACAATACGCCAATCACTACTCTTGATGAACTGTGTGGTACCGTGTTGAAGCTGCATGGGCAGCTGTACCTGTACGCGCCATCCACGCTCTGTTTGACTCAATGCCCAGGCGTATCAAGGCCGTTATTACGGCCAGAGGTGGTTTTTCTGGGTACTAATTTCTCAGGATCAATGCAATCAAATTGCGTGAAAATGTAAGCACATGTCAGTTGTAGTATAATATATTTGTCCAATGAATACCCGTTTATCATCTGTATTTCTTCTTGGTGTAGCAATTTTAATGGCTAGTAGTGTATATTGATATCCTGTTATGTCTTCTGGCTGCTTCACTCTTTTCAGCTAGTCTGCGTCACTTGCGGAGTGTGTAAGCCCTATGGCCACAGGATGATGACACTTCTGTCAGTCGCTTCTAAAACTAATGTCTGAATAACCGCAGTGTACAGTATACTGGTGAAACGCATTTGAGGCAAAGCATAATATTGCACTAGTAATGACAAGGGGGTAGATGTAAAGCGTGCAGCAGTCACAGAATCAATGCACCATGTTCCTTTAATAACACTGTACGAACAGGCCACATGGACTTAAATTTTACTGCACTGGGCGTTGTTTATCAACATACCTGCGCGGCCCATTACCCCCGCTACTGGAGAACATTGTGCTCACGGAAAGACTGTAGATGTGGTTTATGCACGACGTGGATACGCCTCGGTTTCTACTCCTAAAGCGACACCAATCCAAACAACGAACTGTATGAAGATGTATCATGGCCTTCTCGTGCAGCTGACTTAACCATCTCTCCACAGCAGGAAAGGCAGTGTTAGCAAGTACAAATCCTTTCCTTGTCTAGTGTTCATTGAGTATATGTACTAGCCGGTGAAATGGGAAAAAATAGGAAGGAAGGAAGACTAGTTTTTAATGTCCCGTCGACAGCGATGTCATTAGGTACGAAACACAAGCTCGGATTCACGAAGGATGGGGAAGGAAATCGTCCGTGTCCTTTCAAAGGAAACATCCAGACATTTGTCTTAACCGAATTAGGAAAAATTACGGAAAACCTAAATCGGTGTGGCTGGACATGGATTTGAACCGTCGTTCCTGAATGCGAGTCCAGAAAAAATAGGGTAACGAATTGCTTGAAGACTGTGTGAAATATGTCATCCAAATACCAGAATGGTACAAAGAAGTTATACACCAAAATCAGTCGCTATTTATCTCATATCTTCTATACTTGTGATGGGTGGACATGCTGTACCACATGTGTACCACAGCTATGTTGTATAAACAATTACTTCAGCACTGACTTTTCCTTTTTTCCTTTTTGAGTCATCAGTCTTCTGACTGGTCTGACGCTGCCCGCCACGAATTCCTCTCTTGTGTCAAATTTTTCATCTTAGAGTAGCACTTGAAACCTAAGTCCTCAATTATTCGCTGGATGTACTCCAGTCTCTGCCTTCCCTATCGTTTTTACCCTCTATATCTCCCTCTAGTACCACGGACGCTATTCCCTGATGTTTTAACATGCGTACAATCAACCTGTCCCTTCTTCTTGTCAGTTTTTTCCGTACATCCTTTCCTTGCCGATTCTGCGCAAGAGTTCCTCAGTCCTCACCTCTATCAGTCCACCTAATTTTCAAGATTCTTCTGTAGCACCACGTCCCAAATGCTTCGATTCTCTTCTGTTCCGGTTTTCCCACAGTCCATTTTCGCCACCATACAATACTGTGCTCCAAATGCACATTCTCAGAAATTTCTTCCTGAAATTAAGGCCTATGTTTGATACTAGTAGACTTCTTTTGGCCAGGAATGCCCTTTCCACCAGTGTCAGTATTCTGTTGACGTTCTCCTTGCTGCGTCCGTTATGGGTTATTCTGATGCCTAGAAAGCTGAATTCCTTGACTTCGCCTACTTCTCGCTGTACTCATTACTGCTACTTCTCATTATTTTCGTCTTTCTTCGGTTTACTCTCAGTCCATATTCTGCACCCATTAGACGGGTTCATTCCATTCAACTGATCCAGTAATTCTTCTTCGCTATCACTGAGGATAGCAATGTCATCAGCAAATCTTACGATTGTTATCATTTCACCCTGAATTGTAATCCCGCACTTCAATTTTTCTCTTATTTCCGTCATTGCTTCCTCGATGTATTGATTGAACAGTATGCATGAAATTCTACACCTCCGTCTTACATCCTTTTTAATCCGAGCACTTTCTTCTGGTTCTCCCACTCTTATTGTTCTCTCTTGTTTCTTGTACGTTCTACGCATTATCCATTTTTCCTATAACTCATTCATACTTTTCACAGACTTTCAAACATCTTGCACCATTTTACGTCGTCGAAAGCTTTTTCCAGGTTGACAGGTCCTATTAACTGGTCTTGATTTTCCCCCAGTCTTGCTTCCATTACTAAACGCAACGTCATAACTGCCTCTGTGGTACTTTTTCCTTACCTAAAGCCAAGCTGACTGTCATCTAACTTAAATATAGACTATAGCAGCATTAAAATGCACTACTTTCTGGATGGGTCGCAGTCGTCATTAGATACTGGCCGTCAAGTGATTGTTAAACAGTCGCTTACAGCTGACAAAATTTTTACTGATTGCGATTGCGCTTTCAATAGTTCGTTATTTTCAAGCAGTTGAGATTTACCCTATACAGGGCGCCGCGGAAGGATGGTCAGTACTCAAAGATATGACGGAACTATTGTTCGAAGCAAAATGTTGTAGCGAACATGGGCTAAATGCATACCTTTCCTAATGTATGCGTGGGTACTGTTTCATCTTCGATTTTGTGAAACAAACCCCTTGTACTGCAAGCTCCTTGCTTTCCATATTTTGAGAGGAGGTTGTATGAATCAAATCAAGAAAAAATTGTGTACTAAAGATAGGCTCTGAAGTGCATACTTTAAGACCTATGAGCATTTGTTGAGTAGAACAGATGTGTTTCACAATAGTGAAAATGAGCAAGTGCTCATAGCTCTTAAAGAGTGCAGTTTAGAATACATGTTTACTGGACTTTTTTGCTTCGAGTGATTGTTCCTGTCGTATCCCTGAATACTCACCATTCCCCCTGGGACACCCAGTGTAGACTGAATACAAAGATTCGGGAAAGGAGATATGCGTTCCAAGCAAAAAGTTTCAAACTGCTGTTGAGCAATGCGTAAATATCATAATCAATGAAATATGCACATAGACCGTACCATGTTTAGACACATAAGTTGTCAATAGCCTGTTTGTATGTTGGCAGCACTATAGACTATTAACATCGCTGACAGCGCCCTGCGCCCTCGGCAAGAGATTATGTGGTTGGACGGACTAGCAGTTAGAGAGTGTATAGGGAAGTGTATGGACATGATATTCTTAGCGTGGACTCTGTGTTGGTAGGACACACAATTTAAAGTAAGATGAAATTTCTTATAAGAAAATATGCAAGGAAAGGTATGATAATGGGTGTATGGTTGATAATGTTTGGATAGTGGAATTATTGACAAATATATAATTTTTGAAACTGGATGGCACATCAATAAGGTACAATTTTTTGAATACGTTGTCTGCTCTACAACAAAATCTTTCTTTGGTGATGCTGATATCTAGTTTTGTTCATCTAGCTTTTACGATACAATCTCGCTAACTTGATCGCCGATCCTTACATTTTTCGTCGCTATACCTGTATTCTTGAATCATACAGTAAAACATATTACAGCAGATTTTTATTACATTCTCTGCACTATTATGTTTATGTTGCTTGGTTTATTTAACGTACTTCAAACGCTCTCTCATTGCACAAGTAAATAAATTCTTCGAAATTCTGAACATTATATTGAGTCCCACACCCTACATGTTAAAAAAAGGGAAAAAAGTAACCTGTTAACACATGTAACACACGCTAGTGAGCAAATTAGCACTGTAGACGAGTACAGAAAGCGGCAGGTAAGCTTCCCAAACACGCGTAAATGCCGGTGCAAATAGAATACCGCACGTCACGCTGCCGACGTAGCCTTACAGCAGGTTTCAAACACGGACACTGACACGTTTCGATCATGAAAGCAAATACGTGGTGCAGAGGGCGATATCCGCCCTGCATGTACTGCGCTGACAAGCCAATCAATCGGCTTACCTCCGACCACGTTCGCGAAATCAGCTCCGCGAGATCGCAGACGAGCCAGTCGCAGCGAGCATGGTCGTCTACGTCACTCTGTCACGTGTCATGATTGCAGGACACCACATTTCACAAGAAAACAGTCCATCCGCGGAACGTTCTAGGCGGATGATTTTGCTTACTGCGCCATTAGGCTCAAAAGCTGTCTCTCCACATATCTGAAGTCCATGTTGAAGGCAAATGGTTAACAGTTTGTAGACGCTTAGCACATTTATAAAAAAGTATCTTAAATTTAAAAACGTTTCATTTTATGCACGACCTAGCAGACTAAAGGCGATATTCATGTCACAGTGTCGCTAATTAGTTCAGTTTCAAACGGAACCCAAAGACAGGCATACACTGGTTACTGAAAATGACCACTGCCCACCGCGGCGTTGGATGCCGTGTGGTTGCGTTGAGCACACATGATGCGGTAATAAAAGTACGTAAGCGGAGCATAGACGAATGGTTGATCATCCTAGCGTAGATATGGTCTGCAAATGGGGAAATCCATTGAGATAAGCGACTTTCACAAAGGGCAGTTTATTATTACACAGAGCCTGTCAACGAGTACCTCGGAAACAGCGAAACTGATCGAATGTTCACGTGTTGTTGTCGTGAGGATCTACGGAAACAGGTAGAACGACAGCGAAACTAACACTAGGCGCTAAATGGTAGGACGTCCACGAGTGGACTTCCGAGGTTTCTCTGCTCTGTAAAGTACGAGGTGCATTCAAGTTCTAAGGCCTCCGATTTTTTTTCTCCGGACTGGAAAGAGATAGAAACATGCGCATTGTTTTAAAATGAGGCAACTTTCATTGTCTTTACGTCCAAGAGATGGCAGCACCGTACGGCAGATGGAATTTTACGGCCAGCGGCGAGAATGAGAACTGTTTTAAATACTTAAAATTCAACGTTTTCCTTACTTGAACAGCGTGCAATCATTCGTTTTCAGAATTTGCGTGGTGTGAAACCAATTGAAATTCATCGACAGTTGAAGGAGACATGTGGTGATGGAGTTATGGATGTGTCGAAAGTGCGTTCGTGGGTGCGACAGTTTAATGAAGGCAGAACATCGTGTGACACCAAACCGAAACAACGTCGGGCTCGCACAAGCTGGTCTCACGACATGATCGAGAAAGTGGAGAGAATTGTTTTGGGGGATCGCCAAGTGACTGTTGAACAGATCGCCTCCAGAGTTGGCATTTCTGTGGGTTCTGTGCACACAATCCTGCATGATGACCTGAAAATGCGAAAAGTGTCATCCAGGTGGGTGCCACGAATGCTGACGGACGACCACATGGCTGCCCATGTGGCATGTTGCCAAGCAATGTTGACGCGCCACGACAGCATGAATGAGACTTTCTTTTCGTCTGTTGTGACAATGGATGAGACGTGGATGCCATTTTTCAATCCAGAAACAAAGCGCCAGTCAGCTCAATGGAAGCACACAGATTCACCGCCACCAAAAAAATTTCCGGTAACCGCCAGTGTTGAAAAAATGATGGTGTCCATATTCTGGGACAGCGAGGGCGTAATCCTTACCCATTGCGTTCCAAAGGGCACTACGGTAACAGGTGCATCCTACGAAAATGTTTTGAAGAAGAAATTCCTTCCTGCACTGCAACAAAAATGTCCGGGAAAGGCTGCGCGTATGCTGTTTCACCAAGACAACGCACCCGCACATCGAGCTAACGTTACGCAACAGTTTCTGCGTGATAACAACTTTGAAGTGATTCCTCATGCTCCCTACTCACTTGACCTGGCTCCTAGTGACTTTTGGCTTTTTTCAACAATGAAGGACACTCTCCCTGGTCGCACATTCACCAGCCGTGCTGCTATTGCCTTAGCGATTTTCCAGTGGTCAAAACAAACTCCTAAAGAAGCCTTCGCCGCTGCCACGGAATCATGGCGTCAGCGTTGTGAAAAATGTGTACGTCTGCAGGGCGATTACGTCGAAAAGTAACACCAGTTTCATCGATTTCGGGTGAGTAGTTAATTAGAAAAAAAATCGGAGGCCTTAGAACTTGAATGCACCTCGTATTATAGAGGGTCACCTGTGGCATCTCTGACGAAAGAGGACTATGCTGGTGCACGCACAAGGGTTTCGGAGCACACCATTCATCGTACATTGTTGAACATGGATCTCCGCAGCTCATCACCCCTAGGTGTTCACGCGTTGACCGGACAACAACGTCAATTACAATTGCAGTTGGTACGGGACCATCGGGATTCAACAATCGATCAATGGAAACGTGTCGGTTCTTCGGGTGAATCAAATTTTTGCTACACTAGGTCGATGGTCGTCTCGACAAACGCCATCATTGAGGTGAAAGGCGACTCGAAACAGGCAGCGCGCCAGTGACGCAAGCTGGTGGGAGCATTATCATGCTAATGGAGACATTCTCCTGAGCTTACATGGGACCTGTGGTAGTAATCAAAGACACGCTGAAGCTGCGAACCACCTGCATCCCTTCATACTTGATGTCTTCCCCGAGCCGGCCGTGGTGGCCGAGCGGTTCTAGGCACTACAGTCTGGAACCGCGCGACCGCTACGGTCGCAGGTTCGAATCCTGCCTCGGGCATGGATGTATGTGATGTCCTTAGGTTAGTTAGGTTTAAGTAGTTCTAAGTTCTAGGGGACTGATGACCTTAGAAGTTAAGTCCCGTAGTGCTCAGAGCCATTTGAACCATTTTTTTTTGTCTTCCCCGAAAGCGATGTTATATTTCAGCAGTACAATTGACTGTGTCTCGAAGCCAGAACAGTGATACAATGGTTTGAAGACCACTGTACTGAACTCACTTTGATGTCTCCTCTACCAAATTCGTCTGATGTAAATCCTATGCTGCAGAAGAATACTGAAGGTTAGAAGGGTATATCAAGTAACTAATGAACGGGTACAGAATATGACTGAGGAAAAAAGAAATTTATGACACTTCTTGACTAAAAGAAGGGATCGGCTGATAGGACAAATCCTTAGGCGTCAAGGAATCCATCTGGGTCGCTATCGGGTGTCATCACCGCGTACGCATATCAGCGGCCCGTTATTTACTCGAATGACATGACCTGTGCCTAGACGTGTAATGCCACATACCTCCACTAACCAACCAACAAACTGTCGGATCGCTGATACGCAGAATCCGTGATGTATTTCGTTCTAACGACGGAAAAACAAGCTGTTAAGCAGAATTTGGCTCAACAGTGTACGTCCTCATAATTCAACGATATAGAAAGATTTTTTTTTGGTCTGTGGATTTGAATGACGGTTTTTCTTTGTATTAGCTCTGTCTACCACATCTCAGACCATTTCTGTAAGGTTTCCATACGTTTCCATGCATACTGAAATACGTTTCCATACATACTGAAATACGTCAGTGTTAGGTTCCCAACATACACGACTAAGCAACACTTTTATATCCAGTCTCGCGATGTTTTCATCTGTGACACAGAACTACGGTGTGTGTCGTGTAAGTTTGCTCTATCCGGTGGTCTAAACTTTGTCATTGTTGTTGAAGTCTTCAGTCCGAAGACTACTTGAATGCTGCTATCGACGCTACTCTGTCCTTTGCAAGCGTCTTCACCCTTGCATAACAGCTTCAACCTACATTCATTTGAACCTGCGTGCTATATTCAAACCAGAGTCTCCCTCATACTTCCCTCCCCCCCCCCCTTCCCACCAATTATAAAACTGACGTTTCCTTGACGTCTAAGAATTTTTCCTATCAACCGATCCCTTCTTTTAGTCAAGAAGTGTCATAATATTTTTTCCCTCAGTCATATTCCGTACCTGTTCGTTAGTTACTTGATATACCCCTCTAACCTTCAGTATTCTTCTGCAGAACCACAACTCAAAAGCTACTGTACTCTTCTTGTTGCCGTGCGGGATTAGCCGAGCAGTCTAGGGCGCTGCAGTCATACACTGTGCGGCTGGTCCCGGCGGAGGTTCGAGTCCTCCCTCGAGCATGGGTGTGTGTGTTTGTCCTTAGGATAATTTAGATTAAGTAGTGTGTAAGCTTAGGGACTGATGACCTTAGCAGTTAAGTCCCATAAGATTTCACATACATTTGAACATTTGAACTCTTCTTGTTATTGTCTGCATTTCATACCCATACGAGGCAACACTCCACAATTTCTTCAGAAAAGAATTCCTAACACTTAAATTCATGTTAGGCGTTAAAAATTTCTCTTTAAAAGTTTAGAATACGACGCATTTTACTTCTTGTAATCATTTTCCATCAGTTTCGAGGCAGTCTGCAGAAGCCAGCACCTAGGACGAAGGATAAGGGATAGTTCTGAATTGTTGCTAATTCGAGCAATGTTAAAAATCGGTGACAGTCTTTACCTTAATTTTCCAAATTTTCTCACTTAATACAAAGAAGAGTAAAAGCATCTTCAGTCCATACAAAGCCTTAATAATTAGTGTTCGAATAATTTCATTTGAATTTTGTGACGCAAAGGCTTATCAGTCGCAGAATTTTTTTCTCTCCAGGTTAATGAGAGTAATAAAGAGTCTCAAATGCGATGGGTAGCTTTAGTTTCTACACTAGTGTTCGTTATACGGTTCAGATAACGGTTCAAAAATCGCATGCATAACATATGTTTGTCCTTTAAAGAGTGAAATAAACTTCTGCAATTACGGAAAGGGCTGACTGCAGTTCATTGTTAAGTTGACCCTTTGAGTTGCAGACAGGTACAACGTAGACAGTTACACATCATGCCTTCGGCTAAGGCCTTCATCATGAAAGAGAAACACACGCGCATTCCAACAAGCAACCACATCTCTCTCTCTCTCTCTCTCTCTCTCTCTCACACACACACACACACACACACACACACACACACACACACACACACATACACTACTGGCCATTAAAATTGCTAGAACCAAGAAGAAATGCAGATGATATAAACGGGTATTCATTGGACATACATATTATACTAGAACTGACATGTGATTACATTTTCACGCAATTTTGGTGCATAGATCCTGAGAAATCAGTACCCAGAACAACCACCTCTGGCCATAATAACGGTCTTGATACGCCTGGGCATTGAGTCAAACAGAGCTTGGATGGAGTGTGCAGGTACAGCTGCTCATTCAGTATCAACACGATACCACAGTTCATCAAAAGTAGTGGCTGGCGTAATGTGACGAGCCAGTTGCTCGGCCACCATTGACCAGACGTTTTCAATTGGTGAGAGATCTGGAGAATGTGCTGGACGGGGAAGCAGTCGAAAATTTTTGTATCCAGAAAGGCCCGACAGGACCTGCAACATGCAGTCGTGCATTATCCTGCTGAAATGTAGGGTTTCGCAGGGATCGAATGAAGGGTAGAGCCACGGGTCGTAACGCATCTGAAATGTAACGTCCACTGTTCAAAGTGCCGTCAGTGCGAACAAGAGGTGACCGAGACGTGTAACCAATGGCACCCCATACCATCACGCCGGGTGATACGCCAGGATGGCGATGACGAATACACGCTTCCAATGTGCGTTCGCTGCGATGTCGTCAAACACGGATGCGACCATCATGGTGCTGTAAATAGAACCTGGATTCATCCGAAAAAATGACGTTTTGCCATTCGTGCACCCAGGTCCGTCGTTGAATACATCACCGCAGGCGCTCCTGTCTGTGAAGCAGCATCAAGGGTAACCGCGGCCATGGTCTCCGAACTGATAGTCCATGCTGCTGCAAACGTCGTCGAAATACTCGTGCAGATGGTTGTTGTCTTGCAAAAGTCCCCATCTGTAGACTCAGGGATCGAGACGTGGCTGCACTATCAGCTACAGCCATGCGGATAAGATGCCCGTCATCTCGACTGCTAGTGATGCGAGGCCGTTAGGATCCAGCACGGCCTTCCGTATTACCCTCCTGAACGCACCGATTCCATATTCTGCTATCAGTCATTGGATCTCGACCAACGCGAGCAGCAATGTAGTGATACGACAAACCGCAATCGCAATACGACCTTTATCAAAGTCGGAAACGTGATGGTACGCATTCCTCCTCCTTACACGAGGCATGACAACAACGTTTCACCAGGCAACGCCGGTCAACTGCTGTCTGTGTTTGAGATATCGGTTGGGAAGTTTCCTCAAATCAGCACTTTGTAGGTGTCGCCACCGGCGCCAGCCTTGTGTGAATGCTCTGAAAAGCTAATAATTTGCATATCACAGCATCTTCTTCGTATCCGTCAAATTTCGCGTCTGTAGCACGTCATCTTCTTGGTGTAGCAATTTTAATGGCCAGCAGTGTACTTCCTCTGCATACATTATCCTCCAAGTAAGATGAATGCAGCTTGTTCTAAATGTAGAAAAATGTTAAGTTAATTTGTATGAGTAGAAAAACAATCCTGTAATGCAATAGCATTAGTGGTTTGCTGCTTGACACAGTGAGGTTGATTAAATATCTAGGAATCATTACGTGAGGTCAGTAATAGGGTAGGCGTATAGTCGACTTCGGCTTATTAGGAGAACTCTAGGAGAGTGTAGTTCATTTACAAAGGAGATTGCGTGTGAAACACTAGTAATACCCCTTCTTGAGTACTGCTCGAGTGTTTGGGATCTCCAGCTGGTCGGATTAAAGGAAGAAATCGAAGCAACTCAGAGGCTCAAAGACGTCCAGCTAGATTTGTTTCCAGTACGTTCGATCAAAAAGCTAGTGCTAAGGAGATGCTTCGGGACCTCAATTGGGAATCCTTGGAGGAACGCGAAGTTCTTTTCACGACACATTATTGTGGGAATAAAGAGAACCAGTTTAATATCAAAGTTGTGTGGCAGAGGCTGTGTCGTATCAGAGTTGCATGGCATAGAGTACTTTGCACCATTTTTATGTGGCAGAGAGTACTTGTTACCATTGTTGAAAGGTGAAGGGCGTTTCTTAAAGATGGTTTATGGAAAAGTGTGCTTCATAGAAATATAGTGTGGCTGTGGTGCTTCCTACCAATGTTACGTGACACAATGTGCTTCGCACCATTGTTACATGGCCTCATGTTCTCCGTACCAGTGTCCTGTGGCAGAGAGGGATTCTTACCAGTTTTCGATGGTGAAGAATGCTTCAGATCGATTTTGGGTGGCAGAGGTTGCTTCGAACCAATTTTGCACGGCGTAGGGTGCTTGTAGCAATGTTTCGTTGCAAAGTGTGCTTCATGCCAATGTTGTGTAGCGGAGGATGTTTTATACCAATGTCACATGGCAGAGAGTGCTACTTACCCATCTTTAGTGGCAGACAGTGCTTCATACCAATGTTGTCCAAAATAGGGTGTGTGGCAGAGGGTACATCCCATCAATATTATGGCAAAAAATGCTTTGTATCAATGTTGCTCGGACTAGTGTGCTTTGTACAAGTGTTGTGCAGCAGAGGGCGCTTCGTACAGATGTGTGGCACGGGGTGCTTTGTACTGGTGTTGAGTGGCACAGGGTTCTTCATACTGATGTGTGGCAGAGGGCATTTTGCACTGATATTGCGTGGCAGAGGGTGCTTAGTGTTGATGTCCTGTGGCAGAAGGTGCTTCTTACGAAAGTTGCGTGGCAGAGGGTGCTTTGTACTGTGTTATATTACAGAGCGTTCTACGTGCAAATGTTGTGTGGCCGAGAGTGCTTTTCATCAGTGTTGCGTGACATTTAGTGCTTCGTACCAGTTGAGCATAGCATTGGGTGCTTTATACTGATATTGCATGTCACTGGCTGCATCGTATCTCTGGAAATGTGGAAGATTTATATCAATACTCTCGACGGTTTCCAGAGGACTCGGCATAATAAGTATCCCTGCGTGTGTAACAGTCAGTCAGTTCCGTGTCGTAAATGGGTTCACTGTGTAAAGTTAGATGCTCATTGTATCTATCGTGTCCTTAAGGGGCTCCGGAACGCCCTATACTTGCAATGTTAAAATAACACTTATAAATTACATCTTTCCTCACAAAGTATTTGAGGTAGGAAGTTGAACTTTTTACAGATTATTTATTGGAATATGGGCTACAACTTAACACAGGGATTTTACATAATTTTAGTTCAGTTATTAAAGATGATTTTTTTTCAATTGTAATGAAAATTCACAACTTTTTTTTGCAATTTTTTATTTATATATTCAAAAATATACAGTTTTTTGGAAAAAGGCTGTGTTAAATTATGCAGAAGGTACTGTGTAACATTTACTGAAAGGTTGAAACAAATACGTTTGGAAGATCCTTAGAAAACATGTAATTAGTATGAGAAAATAAAAGTTTTGGGAATCGAGCGACAAAGATTGGATTAACTTTTTAGTGCATTCCAGGTCCATAGGATGGATTATCTTCATCCTCTGCAAACTCCTCCTCCAGCTTCCTCTTGTTCCTCCTCCTGTTTACTCTTGCTTGTATTTCTAGACTCTTTACAGCCCTGTCTGCAGCCCGAAGGCGTTCCTTGTCTAAAGCAAGCATCGCTCGTACCATGTTAGAATGTTATTATTTACAGTAATAACACCTACCTTTGGCTTTCCAACATTTCTCCTTTTCTTAAAAGCCTTCAGAGGATTTCTAATAACTTTACTTTTACTCATTATTATTCTTCAACAAAACAGAGACTCAAGAAACAGAATTAATTACGAATATTTTCGAGATAACGACAGAGTAAATAAACATGAAACAATCGACAATCACAGCAGCGATATATATTGAACCATCACAGGTTAGCCACAACACATACTTTATCTCACATCACTAAAATGTATCTGATGAACACGGACGTTAATAATAACACCATTTGACAGCAGTTTAACAGCGCCACAGTGGGTCACGCCCATGTAGAACACATTTTTAAAAAAATTTAAAAATAGTTGTAGTCTTCGGAATTGAATAAATTGTATATCTATTAAAAGGTAATAGTCTGCAGATTCAGAAAACGCAAAAAAGTAAAAATTGAACTTTTCATGATTTTGAGCCTTTCCGGAGCCCCTTAATAAATATGTTTAACATGGTAGCAGTCAGCGGTTCTTAAGCAAAAAGAATATCGTTATTCTGAAAAGTTGTGATCGGTTGTGAGCTAAAGAGAGGCTCGTTATTTGAAAAGTGCGCTTTGTGAAAGTGAATGTGGCTGACATTAAGATACCAGTGGTTGTTCGGGAAGATTACAGGAACTGGAAATGACCACTGGAAATGTATCTGAAAACGAAGAAATGCTATAATCTGTCTGCAAGAGCAAACATGAGCATGGACAAGACAGATTCTTGGGATGAACAGAATATGATCGCAATGAAGTACATACAGGGTGACAATTATTGAATTATATGAAAAAACGTATATTAGTTACAAACATCGGCGTGCATACACTTTATTCAACACGCAAAGGTCACGACAGGCATTCGGATTTAGGTTGTGACGTGTTCGATATGCCGGCCATCACTTGCGGGATTCTGCATGACCCGCTCAGGTGTAGGAATATAGATGCCGTCGATGATCTCCTGAATGGCAGCAATGGTTTTCGGGTTATTGCTGTACATCTTGTCTTTAACATAGCCCCACAAAAAGTAGTCGCATGTGTTCAGATCCGGAGAATATGGCGGCCAATCGAGGCCCATGCCAGTGGCCTCTGGATACTTCAGACCCGGGTTGAGCCCTGTCTTGCATGAACCACATCTTGTCCAAATTACGGTTACTCTGGATAATGGGGATGAAATCATCTTCCAAAACCTTCACATATCATTCTCTAATCACCGTGCCATCAAGGAATGTCGCACCGATTATTTCGTGACTGGGCAGTGCACACCACACAGTCACCCATTGAGAGTGAAGAGACTTCTCGATCACGAAATGAATCAACGAATATCGCACCGATTATTTCGTGACTGGGCAGTGCACACCACACAGTCACCCATTGAGAGTGAAGAGACTTCTCGATCACGAAATGAATCAACGAATATCGCACCGATTATTTCGTGACTGGGCAGTGCACACCACACAGTCACCCATTGAGAGTGAAGAGACTTCTCGATCACGAAATGAATCAACGAATGTCGCACCGATTATTTCGTGACTGGGCAGTGCACACCACACAGTCACCCATTGAGAGTGAAGAGACTTCTCGATCACGAAATGAATCAACGAATATCGCACCGATTATTTCGTGACTGGGCAGTGCACACCACACAGTCACCCATTGAGAGTGAAGAGACTTCTCGATCACGAAATGAATCAACGAATATCGCACCGATTATTTCGTGACTGGGCAGTGCACACCACACAGTCACCCATTGAGAGTGAAGAGACTTCTCGATCACGAAATGAATCAACGAATGTCGCACCGATTATTTCGTGACTGGGCAGTGCACACCACACAGTCACCCATTGAGAGTGAAGAGACTTCTCGATCACGAAATGAATCAACGAATATCGCACCGATTATTTCGTGACTGGGCAGTGCACACCACACAGTCACCCATTGAGAGTGAAGAGACTTCTCGATCACGAAATGAATCAACGAATATCGCACCGATTATTTCGTGACTGGGCAGTGCACACCACACAGTCACCGATTGAGAGTGAAGAGACTTCTCGATCACGAAATGAATCAACGAATATCGCACCGATTATTTCGTGACTGGGCAGTGCACACCACACAGTCACCCATTGAGAGTGAAGAGACTTCTCGATCACGAAATGAGGATTCTCTGTCCCCAAATGTGCCAATTTTGGTTATTGATGAACCCATACAAATGAAAGTGGGCTTCTTCGCTAACCCAAACCATACAGTGCAAACTAATTCCCATCATGCCCGTGGCAAACCGTGTAGTTTCAGAAGTTATAAAGATTTTCTTTAACATAGTTCAATAATTGTCACCCTGCATACACAGCTGTTTCGAACAAGTGATTGAAATTCGCGATTGATAAGGAAACTGCATTTGAGATAGTGAAAAGTTCAACGATTATTCTCTAAGGAACCGACAATACTCCAAACTCTGTGCGGGCTAACACACACTCTTCAGCGTTTTTGAAGAAACAGCGAACGAATTAAAATTATGAGGTGCGAAAGCGATGGAAAAGAAAAAAAGCTAAGCAACATGCTGGGAACCTTGCCGGAATCTTTGAGCTGTATCAGGGACTTGACTGACGTTTTTAAAGAAGGTCAGACAGTCGAACAACTTAAAAGGAAAATTTAAATGATGTATTTAAAAGACATGGACGGAAGTGAAGCTGCAAATTTCAATACATTTTACACTGAACAGAAAAGTAGTACGAGCTATCAGGAGCAGTTACGGATGTGGCAAAACAAGACATTTCGAGATGGATTGTCGCGAGCCCGGAACAAGCAGGGAGTCACTGACACATGGCGGACATCCTCGAGAAGGCGGTCACAGCAGTTGGCAACACGGATAAGTGAGCAGCATAGAGGGGAAAAGAACAACTCATCCCGCAGTCAAGGTGAGCAGTATGGTTCAAGAGACGGTAATCACTAAGGATGCTGAGGAAACCAACAAAACAGAAGCGTTATGAGCAGCTTTGTAGTGGACATATAGGGCCCGCTTAAGGCTCAAGAAACACAAGCCACCGCTTGGGGCTCCGAGCTAAGAGACACTGTTAGATTTCTGAGCAAGACCTGCCACGATTAGTCGGAGCCATTTGAGGTCACAAGCTGAGAGGAGCGTCGGGGACGCTCAAGTGCAAGATCTGCATACAATGTGAATCACAGTTAATAGTGAAAATCGACACAGGTGGAACTGTATGAGGGAAAAGTGCAGGAGGCGCCAAGTGGTAAGCCGCTTCTGTGGAAAAATGTTCTCGAACTGGCCTTGTGGAGATATAGCTCACAAGGGCAAGTAGGGGAAGTCCGACTAAAATGATATACCGTTTTGTTTCTAGATCATTATTACTTCATAAACCGTGATGTTAAATGAAAACTGAATCATATCATGCCTCATTCACTTGTACATTTCGCTACCTTGCTGCCATATTTTTAAATTAAAATAAACCATACGTTTTTGAAATTCTCGTAAAAAGTGAATAATACGTCATTTTACAGTAAAATGGCATAAGAGTAAGAAAAAAACAAGAAATTAAGATAAATGTTAAATATTTGATATATTTAATGGATTTATACTTGAGAACAAATAAAATACTATTCCTGAAATAAATCTTCAATAGTATCAATTAAGGTTTCTCAGGTGAGGACTGAAAGTAGAATCTCGAATGAAACTTCCCAGCAGATTAAAACTGTGTGCCCGACCGAGACTCGAACTCGGGACCTTTGCCTTTCGCGGGGAAGTGCTCTACCATCTGAGCTACTGAGTTCGAGTCTCGGTCGGGCACACAGTTTTAATCTGCCAGGAAGTTTCATATCAGCGCACACTCCGCTGCAGAGTGAAAATCTCATTACAGAATCTCGAATGTTTATCCAAGAAACAACAAAATTAATTCCGGTTTTGAAAACAATATTTCTCACCAGTCCTATCTGTTTGCAGGCATAACAAATAAAGATTTTCGTTCTGTGGCTTCCTCCAGCACATCCATTGTGTGCCCAAAAATTACACTGCTGACGCCTGAAGCAGTGTTCTCCGAGTTTTGAATGCGAGTGTAGTTCGAAGCAGTACAAACAGTGACTTTCCCCAGAAGCATCTTTAATGTCGTCAGAAAGGTCTTTTTTCGTACAATATTTCTTTTCCAAAACTAAGTTGCCTCTCTAATTTTCTCAGCTATTTGGAATGCAAGTTGTCTCACCTTCTTCATAGTCACACCAAATATGGGCGGCTCCAATAGTTTCAGGCGTTGTACTAGTTCACGTTCCAATGCAATGCTGAAAGTTTGCTGGAATCTATCCAATCCTTTCTGAACACCAGTTAATTATTATTATTATTATTATTATTATTATTATTATTATTATATAATCCTAGTTCGTCTTCCAAGCGTAGCATGGGGAACTTCGAATGCTTTCGACGTCCACAGCCATCCCATCTCACCTCTGGTAATAGGATCTATAGCCTGCTGCAACTGCACCGCATCCCAAGACTGTCTTAACGATTTCTTTACTTTATTGCTTCCCATGTGAAAACGAAAATTCACGTACTTGTATTTTGCCTACGTACATTTATTGCATTTGTGTATCAGTGCACATTTATCAAATCATCTTTAATATATCTTTTAAGTTGCTTTACTATAGAGTGACCTATTCCCGCTGTTGTTAAATTTGTACAGATATGTAAAATAAACAGCTTAATTAATATCAAAGATCACACAGAATATAATTCGAATCCACATTGGGGTAAAATGACTACTGTGTCATTTCACCCTGACAAATGGTATGTTACTGCAGCCTGAAAAGCCTTCTTTGATTTATTCGAGGTACATTCAACGACTGCGTGCGCTAACAGAATCTTCTACCTCTCAACACATAGCTAAAAGTATGCTTTGTGAGATAGCTTTACATTTCTCAAACATGTAATTACCTACAAAACTAATCAATGAATATATGCGAATAAACGTAGAAAGTATGAGGCTTACCTACAATATTTTCGTTCACACTACCAAGACGGAAGCTGGCAGCTCGCCACCATATACATAGGAATAGGGTTTCTAGTCGACGTTCCTATACAGCTTAGTGCAGATGGCGCCACACAACTGGTATTGTCCATAGCCTTGCTATGTCATTTTACCCGGGTATGTCTTTATAGCCTGACTTCCCCTACATATTGACTGGTTATTGGATATCTTATTAATTTTTGGAGTATTTGTTGTATTACATTGAATTACTTATGAATAATATGATTTTACATAATATTTCAATAAACTTCCTCGATTTAACCATAAGTAACAGTAACAGTAGTCGTATTTTAGAAATATACTGAAGCCAACCACAACTGATAATACCATCAGTGCAAATACCTGCCTCTCGAAATCACACTAATATACATGCTTTCACACCATGATCGATAGAATGATTAACCTGCCTCTAGAACAGGACGCTATACAAAGAGAAATTAGAACCCTGCAATATGTGGCATAACAGAAAGAAAACAATCCACAGATAATCACAGAGCTACGTAACAGATGTACAGAATCTTGACACATACTATATGCAAAGAAATATCACTCATCAGAGAAACAACAATTAATCAGAAAAGTACATATATATCTACCCCATACCTGGGAAGTGCAACAAATAAAATTAACACACCTGGAAAACACCGCTAAGCATCTCGCTTGCCAAATATGACATAATATAACAAAAATAGAGTAATGCAATTGGAAACCCAGTTGTATTTAAAATTCGCTGCGAAGACTGTGAAAAATTCTTCATAAGACAAACAGGCAGAAACGTCCCCGCTTGATATCGAGAGCCCCCTTTGTAGTAGGCCACTGTTTCCAAGACCGGTGCCGACCAACTGTGGTGCACCAGAGGCCATAGTTGAAAGGAGCGAATGACGCCTTCAAAAATATGGTGGGCAAAGACACATGCAACTGTTGAGTAACTGACCACCCAGATGAACAAAGGGGCTACCAACAGTCTCTCCTACACAACTGTTCAGCGAATGTTGCTGCGAGTGGGCCCCCACTGCAGGCACCTGGTTCGTGCAATCATGTTGATTGATGTTCATCAGAGACAAAGGCTGCAGTTTGTACGCCAGTACCGCAGCGGGACGTCCATTGAATGGTGACTGGGGGGGGGGGGAGCTTTTCAGATGAATCACATGCGTCTATGGCGTGAAACGTCTGAGGACCAGAATGAGTTTACCTTACTCCCATGGCCACCAAACTCCCTGAACTTAAACCCAATTGAGAATCTGTGGGACCATACTAATCGGACTGTTCGCGCCATGGATCCTCAACTGAGAAATCTACTGCAGCTGGAAACGGTACTGTAGACGGCATGGCTTCACCTCCCTGTCAGTTCCTGCCTCCTGCACATATCGCAACAGCCCGCACTGCAACTGTGGCTTTTCTGGCTTCTGACATGCGAATTCAGTCACAGCCTCACAGTGTCAGGGTCACTGTCATGACTCCATATTGACGCTAGTATTGCCAGAGTGTCGATTTGTTTGTATGCTGTTTAGACTCACTTTTCTTTTAAGATTGCCAATGGCCTTGCTGCAGTGGTAACACCGGTTCCCGTCAGATCACAGAAGTTAAGCACTGTTGGGCTGGGCTAGCACTTGGATGGGTGACCATCCGTTCTGCCGAGCGCTGTTGGCAAGCAGGGTGCCCTCAGCTCTTGTGAGGCAAACTGAGGAGCTACTTGACAGAAGTAGCGGCTCCGGTCTCGGAAACTGACATACGGCCGGTAGAGCGGTTTGCTGACCACATCCACATCCAGTGACGTCTGTGGGCTGAGGATGACACGGCGGCCGGTCGGCACCTTTGGGCCTCCATGGACTGTTTGGGAGGAGTTTAAATTTAGTTCAGTTTATCTTTTAAAATTTGCCGCTAGACGGTAAGAGCGTGCTGAGAATCGATATTCAACATTTCAAGTTTGTGTGCACGTTGGTAGTTTTCCAATTTTGAGCTTCATTTCAGGAGAATGTTGATGATAGATAATTCTGCTACTGACTTTCGAAGTGCTGATAACGTGCACCGTAATATGTGTTCACATACTGTTATTTCATATTTTTTGTGTAGTGTTGTTATTTAATATTGTTTTCGCGTTATTTTTCCCACAAGCTAGTGTTTTCATTATTTTATCCACTTTCGTGATTTATTTTTAAAGAGTGGATCCAACCCAGCTGAAGTAGACGGCATATACAATAAAATTCACGAACTATTGTAAATTATTAGTAAGAGAGTATTTTGACGAAAGTAACAACTTCAGAGCGTTATAATGATGTTTTGCCGATATTTTAAGTGAGACAGTGTTCCCTAAAGCACAAATACTATCTAACACAGAAGTGCATGCTTGCGACTGCCCACAATGTACTCATCAGATATTATGTTTATTATCTCATTGAAAAGTAATAATAATTACATTTTTCTTATGTCACTCTACTGGGAAATTTATGTAAATTTTATGGACATCAGTTATAGGGAAAAAATCTAATTTATATTTTTTAAGATAAACTTTTTATTTGGTGTGCCACAAACAATTTAAAGTGAAAAAGCCTGAAGATCTGAGTATACCACAACAAACAACACACTTTTGCGGGTAAGCTGCAATTTTTTTGGATTTTTAAACTCAATATTTGGCAGTTTAAAGAGAATGCTGCATTGACTTTTTATGATACGTCACTATAAAATGCCAGACAGCGATGACCCACCGTTGTTCAGCAACGAAATTGGGAAACTGCTGAGGAAGCAAAGGCTGTTGCACACCCGGTTCAAAAGAGAACACGCAGATGACGACAGGCAAAGGAGATTTGCGTGTCTGTAAAACGATCTATGTGCGAAGCATACGACTACCAGGGTTATGCCTTAGCAAAAGATCTGGGCCAAGAACCCGAGAAAATTCTGGTCCTACGTAAAATCGCTAAGCGGGTCTAAGGATTCCAACCAGTCACTCTTCGACCAGTCTGGTGTGGCAGTTGTAGACAGCAAAACGAAAACCAAAGTTTTAAATTCCGTCTTCAAGACATCATTCACGCAGGGGAATCGTACAAACATACCGTCGTTTCACCATCACAGAGAGTTCCATATGGACTAATTGCTAATAAGCATCCCTGAAGCAGAGAGACAAGTGAAAGAATTGAAAACAAATAAGGCACCAGGTCCTGATGGAAACGCAGTTCGGTTTTATTTTAAGGCACTGGCTCCTTACTTAGCTTGCATTTCTCGCGAATCTATCGCGCAGCGCAAAGTTCAAATGGCTCCGAGCACTACAGGACTTAACATCTGAGGTCATCAGTCCCATAGAACTTAGAGCTACTTAAACCTAACTAACCTAAGGACACCACACACATCCATGTCCGAGACGTGATTCGAACCTGCGACCATAGCAGTCGCACGGTTCTGGACTGAAGCGCCTAGAACCGCTCGGCCACCGCGGCTGGCCAGGAGTGTGATGGAGTGGTTTGAGGGACACAGGGGTGAGTTCCAGTTGATGTGCTGGTCCCCCCAGCTCACGCGGTAAAACATATCTGGGATGTAATTGCATGTGGCGTCAGAGCTTATCGCCCGCCGCCCCAGAATTCACGGGAATTAAGTGACTTGTGTGTGCAGATGTGGTGCCAACTCATTGCAGCGACCTGCGAATGCCTCAGTGTCATGCCACGATGCGTCGCCGCTGTCATCCACGCTAAACGTGTTCATACAAGCTGATTAGGTAGGTGGTCACAACGTTATGGCTGATCAGTGTATTATAGCTAGGGCTTCCTTCTCCAGATTACTATAACTAATTTGAGTACTGTTCAAATTTTTGGAAACAAATGCAACGGGCCGTTCTGTTTTGCCAATTTTGTGGGGGATAACCTCCCCAATGCCATGGGATGAGGTATCGAATTCAAACAGTGTTTTGAGCATATCGCAGGGCATAAGGCAATGCATTTTTCAGTCTTTGAAAAGCTTGGTCACGGTCTTTTTTATAATGGAATAGAGAATTTTGATGTATGAGGCGATTCAGAGGAGTGGCAATGTGTGCTCCATTAGGACTGAACTTCATGTAGTAAGTCAATTTCCCAAGAACAGCTTGCAGTGCACGTAAATTCCTAGGAGGAGGAAACTACTGAATTGCTTGTGAATGTTTCGTTGACGGTGATACACTATGTGATCAAAAATATCCGGACACCTGACTGAAACTGACTTACAAGTTCGTGGCACTCTCCATCGGTAATGATGGAATTCCGTATGGTGTTGGCCAACCCTAAGCCTCGTTGACAGCTTCCACTCTCGCAGGTATACGTTCAATCGGGTGATGGAAGGTTTCTTGGGGAATGTCAGCCCATTCTTCACGGAATGCTGCACTGAGGAGACGTAGCGATGTGGCTCGGTGGGGCTTGGCACGAAGACTGCGTTCCAAAACATCCCAAATGTGTTCTACAGGATTCAGGCCAGTCCATTACTGGGATGTTATTGTCGTTTAACCACTCTGCTACAAGCCGTGCGGTATGAAAATGTGCTTGATCTTGTTGAAAGACGCAATTGACATCCCCAAATTGCTCTTCAATAGTGGGAAGCAAGAAGGTGCTTAAAACATCAGTGTAGGCCTGTGCTTTGATAGTGGCACGCAAAATAACAAGGGGTGCAAGCCCCCTCCAAGAAAAACACGAACACATCATAACACCACCGCCTCCGAATTTTACTGTTGGCACTACTCACGCTGGCAGATGACGTTCACCGGGTATTCGCCATACTTACACCCTGCCATCGGATCGCCACATTATGTACCGTGATTCGTCACTCCACTCAATGTTTTTCCACTGTTCAATCGCCCAACGTTTACGCTCCTTACACCAAGCAAGGCGTCGATTGGCATTTACATGCGTAATGTGTGGCTTATCAGCAGCTGATCTTGACGCAGTTTGGAATTCCTGTATGATGGTCTGGATAGATTTCTGCCTATTAGACATTATGACCCTCTTCAACTGTCAGCAGTTCCGTCAGTCAATAGTTGTGGTCGGCCTGTACGCCTTTGTGCTGTACGTGACCCTTCACTTTTCCATGTCACAATCACATCGAAAACAGTGGACCTAGGGATCTTTAGCAGCGTGGAAATCGCGCGTACAGACGTATGACACAAGTGACACCCAGTCACCTGACCACGTTCGAAGTCCTTGAGTTCCACAAAGCGCCCCATTCTGCTCTCTCACGATGTCTAATCACTACTGAGGTCGCTGATACGGAGTACCTGACAGTAGGTGGCAGCACAATGCACCTAATATGAAAAACGTATGTTTTTGTGGGTGTCCAGATACTTTTGATCACATAGTGTATGTCCTAAGTATTCAGTCGCTGTGTTGAAAAATAAAAAGTCTGAAAGTTATTTTTGAGGCCCGCCTGAGTTAAAACTTGAGAAAGACAGTCAATATTTTTAAGGTGCTGTTCCAGTGTTTGTTCGGTGATGATTAAGTCGTCAAGAGAATTAAAACAAGAAGGTACCTAGGATGCTACTTGTTCGAGAAATTTTTGAAACGACGCAAAGCCGAAATGAGTATTCATAACAAAAATTTTCTTTGTCTTTTCGTCGAATGGTAATTGAAAATAGTCTTCTGTAAGATCAGGTTTTGAGACGACCTGTCCTCCCTTTAGGTGATCCAAAATTTCCTCTATATTTGGGATCTGGTAGATATCAATGACTGTCTGTAAATTTACTATGCATTTGAAATCCGCACAGAGACGAATCTTCTCATTCGGCTTACGAGTGACAGCTAACGGTGATGCCCACTGACTTGCCGATATAAATTTTGAAGACACCAGTGGATACCAGTCTCCGAATTTCTGTAGTCACATCGTCACGTAATGAATGCAGAACAGGGCGTGCGCGGCAAAATTTGTTTTGCACCTTAGCTGTCAGCGTAATGTGAGCGTGAAAATCTTTTGCACATCCTAGAGTACCATCGAACAAATGTTGATACTTGTCACAGAGTTGTTGAATTGCAGCGTACGGAACTTTTATGTCAATGGCATACACATTGTCCTACCTGACTAACCCGAAGGAAACAAACGCATCCATGCGAAAAATAATGGGCTCGTGCGTGAGCAGACTACAGTGAAAGAGTCTTCCTTAGTCATGTTTTTGTATTTTGCGGGCGAGGGCATGTTCCAAGCACTGAAATAGTGTCGCTCTTATAGGTGGTGAGATGCAGCCTCGATGTTTGCGAAGGTAGTTGGCCAATTTTTTCATAAATATCTAGGCTAAGTAACATGACAGAAGCTCTGGCATCTAGTTGAAAAGGTAGTGACTGGTTCAATTTCATTTATTATCATCCTTTGCATCATTTACATGATATAGGAATTGTCATAATACTGTCCAGAATATGCACAGCAGAATATTACAAATTTCTATCAAACACATAAAATTAACGTTATGTAATATGTTGAAAATTAAAACATTGAATTAATGGGTTGTTCTTTTACATGCTCTTTTAACGTGTACCGTATGTGACGATTTTATATATATTTAGTACATTTTGGAAAACACATATTAGGCCTACACATAATCTAGGGTTAAAAGAATATAAACGAGACATAGAATTGACAATGAGAACAACATGATATTGACAATACAACTATCAGTTAGTGATTTAAGGATTCAAAATATTTCTCTACGCTATAAAAACATTTATTTATCAGATAATTTTTTCATTCTGACTTAAATTCTCCTTCATCTTCTGTTTCCATTATGCAGAGTGGCAGAGCATTATAAAGCTTTATTCCATAGCGCCTCAAATGTTTTTGAGTTTTTATTTTCCTTTTTCTTTCTACATGCAGATTCTTACAGGTACACGTATTGTAGTCATGAAGATCTGAATTTACGTTTAAACTACTCAAATGTGTTCTTGTAAGCAGTATACTTCTTAATAGTACAAATATGGTACTGTAAGTATGTTTAGCTGCACGAACAAGGGCTTGCAGTGTGTTTGTGGAGAGCTGTGTGTAGTAATTCTAATGGGCCTTTACTGTAATTTAAAAGCCTCTCTCAAGCGACGTTTAGTTGCACCCCAGAATGTTATTCCATAGGATATAATAAGCCATATACACTAATCTTGTACACTCTCACTGCAAACTCTAGAAATTATTCTCAGTGCAAAACATGTTGAATTTAGTGTTTTGGATATATATGTGACATGGTCTTTCCAGCTCAATTGCTGATCAATGTACATGCCCAAAAATTTTCTAGACCAGACTTTCTCTATTTCATTGTCACTCAATGATATATGGTGATCATCCTTCTCATTTACTTTACTGTACTGTATGTAATTTGTTTTATTTAAATTGATTGTTAACTTATTAGCGTAAAACCACTGTTGCACACTCTTCAGAACTTTTACAGCTGTAGTGAATAAGCATTTGCTGTCATCACTTATAATTATGCTTGTATCGTCTGCAAATAACATAATTTTATGATCTGTTGGGCCTTTCAGTGTCATTTATATAGATTAGGAATAATAGGGGCCAAGAACTGTGTCCTGAGGGACACCTACTGCCACTTTCTTAGCATCTGATACCCACTTTATTTTTTGCTTATTCTGAGAAGAGATGAGTTCCACAACCTGAGCTCTATCTTGGAGATAGGATTCAAACCATTTCTCCCAATTCCTCAGATGCCTATTGCCTCCAGATTGCCAAGGAGAATTTGATGATCTGCTGTATTGAAGGCTTTGGAAAGATCTAGGTTGATCCCTACCACACATTTGTTATTGTCTAAATTTCTAATAATTTCTTCTGTATAGGCCTGTATAGCTGTTTCTGTGCTGTAACCTGTACAAAAAACATGTTGATTACAATTTAGAAGATTGAAGGTGTCAAGGTAGCTTATGAGACTAATTTTCATCAGTATTTCAAAACTTTTTGATAAAGATGGAAGGTGGGATATAGGTCTATAGTTTTCTATCTTAAGTGTATCCCAAATTTTGAATAATGGTTCAACCTTAGAAATTTTCAGCCTTTGGGGGAACACACCTTAATTGAATGGTACATTGGCAATATGTACCAGTGGCTCCAAGATTTCTGAGGCGACTTTTTTTATTATTGTCACTGGCACATCATCCAGTCCTGCAGACATTTTGGTTTTCATACTGTTAATTACTTTCAGTATTTCATATTTACTAGTGGGACTTATTATCATGCTACTGACTAGTTTTGGTGCTGTTGTTTTCTCTTCTTTGGTAAAGCTCTTGCTTAATTTATCAGGTACACCTAGAAAGTAGTTGTTAATGTAATTGGGCAATACTTCCTTCTTTATTTCACTGTCTTTGGCAGTCTTGGCTAACAATTTACAAATATCAGTCACAACACTGATGTAGTTGACAGATACTTGAGTACATTATCCAGCATCCATGATCTGTTGTAAGTCGACTGGTCCAAAGGGCTACTATGAAAATCTGTACATGTTATTCAACTAGCAAACAGAATTGGGGTCAGTGCATGAATGTTCAAGCTTAAGTACGCCTTTTGCTGGAGCTCTGAAGAGGGAATGCTTGCATCTCACTGGCAGTGACATAACCATTCATGAAAGTGTTCTTGCACCATGGTGGCAGCTGTAGGAGATGTGGCAGCATAACTGGTGGCACACATATTTGAAAGTGCAGCTGACCAGAGTAAAGTCTGATAGCACACAACCAGTAGGTTCAAACAACTTGTAAGCACTTCGGGATCTCAAATAGGAATCCCTGCAAGAAAGAAGATATCCTTTTTAAGGAGCCAAATTCACAAAATTTAGAGAATCATCATTTGAAGCTGTCTGAAGAACAGTCCAATTGCCATCAACATACATTTCATGTAAGGACCACAGAGATATGATTCCAGGAATTCGAGCTCATATGGAGGCATACAAACAGTTGTTTTTCCCTCACTCTATCTGTGAGCAGAACAGGAAAGAAACCAACTAGTAGTGGTACTGGGTATCCTCTGCGACACACCATAACGTAGCTTGTGGAGTATGTATGTAGACATAGATGAAGATGAATGTTTGTATATACACTCCTGGAAATTGAAATAAGAACACAGTGAATTCATTGTCCCAGGAAGGGGAAACTTTATTGACACATTCCTGGGGTCAGATACATCACATGATCACACTGACAGAACCACAGGCACATAGACACAGGCAACAGAGCATGCACAATGTCGGCACTAGTACAGTGTATATCCACCTTTCGCAGCAATGCAGGCTGCTATTCTCCCATGGAGACGATCGTAGAGATGCTGGATGTAGTCCTGTGGAACGGCTTGCCATGCCATTTCCACCTGGCGCCTCAGTCGGACCAGCGTTCGTGCTGGACGTGCAGACCGCGTGAGACGACGCTTCATCCAGTCCCAAACATGCTCAATGTGGGACAGATCCGGAGATCTTGCTGTAGTTGACTTACACCTTCTAGAGCACGTTGGGTGGCACGGGATACATGTGGACGTGCATTGTCCTGTTGGAACAGCAAGTTCCCTTGCCGGTCTAGGAATGGTAGAACGATGGGTTCGATGATGGTTTGGATGTACCGTGCACTATTCAGTGTCCCCTTGACGATCACCAGTGGTGTACGGCCAGTGTAGGAGATCGCTCCCCACACCATGATGCCGGGTGTTGGCCCTGTGTGCCTCGGTCGTATGCAGTCCTGATTGTGGTGCTCACCTGCACGGCGCCAAACATGCATGCGACCATCATTGGCACCAAGGCAGAAGCGACTCTCATCGCTGAAGACGACACGTCTCCATTCGTCCCTCCATTCACGCCTGTCGTGACACCACTGGAGGCGAGCTGCACGATGTTGGGGCGTGAGCGGAAGACGGCCTAACGGTGTGCGGGACCGTAGCCCAGCTTCATGGAGACGGTTGCGAATGGTCCTCGCCGATACCCCAGGAGCAACAGTGTCCCTAATTTGCTGGGAAGTGGCGGTGCGGTCCCCTATGGCACTGCGTAGGAGATCGCTCCCCACACCATGATGCCGGGTGTTGGCCCTGTGTGCCTCGGTCGTATGCAGTCCTGATTGTGGCGCTCACCTGCACGGCGCCAAACACGCATACGACCATCATTGGCACCAAGGCAGAAGCGACTCTCATCGCTGAAGACGACACGTCTCCATTCGTCCCTCCATTCACGCCTGTCGTGACACCACTGGAGGCGGGCTGCACGATGTTGGGGCGTGAGCGGAAGACGGCCTAACGGTGTGCGGGACCGTAGCCCAGCTTCATGGAGACGGTTGCGAATGGTCCTCGCCGATACCCCAGGAGCAACAGTGTCCCTAATTTGCTGGGAAGTGGCGGTGCGGTCCCCTATGGCACTGCGTAGGATCCTACGGTCTTGGCGTGCATCCGTGCGTCGCTGCGGTCCGGTCCCAGATCGACGGGCACGTGCACCTTCCGCCGACCAGTGGCGACAACATCGATGTACTGTGGAGACCTCACGCCCCACGTGTTGAGCAATTCGGTGGTACGTCCACCCGGCCTCCCGCATGCCCACTATACGCCCTCGCTCAAAGTCCGTCAAGTGCACATACGGTTCATGTCCACGCTGTCGCGGCATGCTACCAGTGTTAAAGACTGCGATGGAGCTCCGTATGCCACGGCAAACTGGCTGACACTGACGGCGGCGGTGCACAAATGCTGCGCAGCTAGCGCCATTCGACAGCCAACACCGCGGTTCCTGGTGTGTCCGCTGTGCCATGCGTGTGATCATTGCTTGTACAGCCCTCTCGCAGTGTCCGGAGCAAGTATGGTGGGTCTGACACACCGGTGTCAATGTGTTCTTTTTTCCATTTCCAGGAGTGTAAATATGGACAGTCATTTGTTAAAATGGTAGACATCCATCAGAATGAATTTTTGTATGTGAAGGGAAAACTTATTTATAACCACATTTAATGAGTTTTCTCTCAGTTTTCCATTCCAATATACAGTAGTGCCTCTCTTAATAAGGATGTCTGATCTGAAATCTCTCATACTGAGCACAGTGGCAATGTTATGAAATATCAAAAATTACAAACCTGTGCCTCTTAACAAATTTTGGTAAAATAGCAAACATATAAATTAAAAATAATTATTTTATTAGCTTTTTAATGCCTGTAGATGACCCACTTTATTATGCTTGGAAAGTAAATTAAAAAGAAAATCATGTGTAACAGTTTCATATTAGTCCTCTAAACCAGTGTTTTCTTCCACCAAACTGTCATGTAGAATGTCCACATAAAATTCACTGCAGCTATCTTTCATATACTGAATGAGCTTGTGAGGGGCCTCCATCTATTCTTTTTTGTGAGCACTTTGCCAAAGGATAGCATACATTTCTAGGTAGTTCAACATGTTGGCTAAAGAAACATAAAAGGTATGTTTGACAAGATCATTGATGAATAACAATCACACAGTACAGCTAGGGTTGTTGGAATCATAAATGTATGATGTAGTGAACTTATGCTAAAATGAATTCTCTCATTTCTCTGCATGAATGGCACTTCTAGGTAGACCACTGAAATCTTGTGGAACTAATTTAACTTAAGGGACAAAAATACTAAATAATGTGATAGTACCTACATTCTCTACCCATTATTTTGACATCTACATTATTTCCAGAGTAGTTCTTATAAGATACTCATCTCAGTCTTGCTTGCTTTATTATATTTCTCTTACAGCTTTAGAAGTTTCATTATCTTTTCCCCTTAAGATTACATCCATCTTCATCTGAGAAAACCATGGTGCTTGATGCCCTTTCAAGCAGTAAAATTTATTCAATTTAATGCAGATTTTATAATGCATGGGAACTGAAGAACACACTTTGTATGACGCACTCACAGTGTAGACACTTTTATTGATCTAAGATGACAAGTTTTCAAAAGTATTTTGCTGCCATCATCTGTTCATATGGAATTTGTTATAAAATTTCCATGTTATACTTCAGGAAATCACAAAAGCCACTCCACACATATACATATCTTGATAAAAATCCAGATGATAAAATGCACACAATTGATAAAATGCACACAAATGATAAAAGCCTCATTTCTGTCCACACATATTGGTGGTGAGCATGAGCCAGGTTGGCCACCAGAATGGATGGGTGGTACAAACATTCCATCTATTATCCACATTTTATATTGGCGGGGAACATGAGTCATGTTCACTTCCAATACGCATGGATGGTATGAGAATTTTATCAACTGTGTGTATTTTATCAACTGTGCGTACCTTATCACCTGTGAGCACTTCATCAACTGGATTTTTATCCAGTTATGAATGTGTGTCATGTGTCTTTTATGCATTGACTCCATTTTATGTAATATGGCAATTTTATGACAAGTTCCAAAATATCAGATTATGGCAGCATAAGACTGTTTAAACTGGTCATTTTGGAACAATAAAAAGTGTCTACAGTGTGACTGCAGAATATGAAGTGTGTTCTTCGTTTCCAACCATACCGATTGCCCAACAGCACACGTGTACCTTAAATTATTATGCATGGTTATGCCCTGAACTGAGAAGGGCCAAGTATTGTCAACTATAATCCACTGATGTACTTTCCAAAGGGTACCAAAATACTGTACATTACTAGCTCAATAATGAGGTAACATGAAGTATTTTGTTAAAATGGCAGAAGTCCAGGACATTTGACCATTCAAAAAAATACAAAGGAAATACAATGGATGTAACAGAATATTAAACTTACTTACAATTAAGATATTTCTGCCCTTTTAATGCAGAATCATACACTTACCTTTAGGGTTTCATAATCAGTCAAACAGTGAAAATCAGACATCTGCTCCCTTAAAGTATTCATGTATTTTATGCTTTATGTGTGATCTAAACTACTCAGGTTTTACTATTCACATTTCATTATTATGTATCAACTTCATTACTGAATGTAATTGCGGTAAACCAACTAGAGCTTCTAGAAGGTGAAGCACTCTAAGATTGTATTGTGTAAATTAGCAGCCTTTACTTGACATTCTAAACAGCACAAACTTCCAAAGAAATAGACATTACTGCATAATATGTGTAAAATAAAGTGTAGGGCTATAGATATATAGTTGCTGAGTAAAACACATTTGGCTGTCAAGAGAGCAATACATGATGCCTTCAATGACCATCATAGCAAAATATTGTCAAGTCATCTTTCACAGCTTCCAAAGAAATTCTGATCAAATGTAAAGGCTATTAGTGGCACCAAAGCTAGTGTCCAGTCCCTAGTCAATCAGACAGCAGCTGAAACTGAGGATAGCAAAGCAAAAGCTGAAATGCTTAGCTCCATTTTCAAATGTTCCTTTACAAAGGAGAACAGCCCCAATGCAATCCTCATATCACTGAAGAGATGAATGAAGTAAGTAATAGTAGTTTTGAGAAACAGCTGAAATCATTAAAAATAAACAAAGCTCCTGGGCTCAATGGAATCCTTGTCTGATTTTATATCAAATTTTTGGCTAAGTTAACCCCTTTTTTAACTATAACCTGTTGTAGAGCTCTTGAAAGAAAACTGTGCCCAGTTCTTGGAAAAAAGCACATGTCACACTTGTCTATAAGAAGGATAGTAGAAGCGATCCACAAAAGTACCACCCATTAGCCTTGAGATTAATTTGTTGTAGAATCTTATAACATACTCTGAGCTCAAACATAATGAGGTATGTTGAACAAAAGGACCTCCTCAGTGCCAACCAGCATGGATTTTGAAAACATCGATCACCTGAAATCTAATTCACACTTTTCTCACATGACATACTGAAAGCTTTGGATCAAGGCATTCAGATAGATGCAGTATTTCTTGACTTCCAAAAAGCATTTGACTCCATACCGCACCTATGCTTATTTCCAAAGTACAGTCATATGGGATATCAAGTTAAAATTCTGACTGGATTGAGGACTTTTTGGTAGGGAGGACACAGTATGTTATCTTGGATGGAGAATCATTGTCAAATGCAGAACTAACTTCAGATGTGGTCCGGGGAAGTGTGTTGGGGTCCTTGCTGTTTGCGTTGTATGTTAATTACCGTGCTGACAGTATTAATAGTAAAATCAGCCTTTTTGCAGGAAATGCAGCTATCCATAGTGAACTACTCTCTGAAAGAATCTGTATAAATATTCACCAACTGTGCTGCAGAACACACACATAAAAGACTGTTGTGATTTGCAAGCTTTTGCAGCCAGTGACTCCTTCTTCAGGCAGAAAGGTTGAAGGGGAAGGAAGAAGGGTGAAGGACAAGGACTGGAGAGGTCTAGGAAAATGGATAGATTTTGGGAAAGTCACCCAGAACCATGGGTCTGTGGTACACTTAGCTTCTCATTTTTATTAACTCATGCATGATGTTTTAGTAGTAATCTGTGTCTTACATATTACCCTGTCTTCCACCTTTAAGCTCTTAAGTTTTCAAATCTCATCTGATGCAGTCCCCACCAATGGTCTTTCCTTCTCATCCCATACGGTAAGTCTCCACTGACACACGGTTCTGGGTGACTTTTCCTAAATCTACCCCTTCTCCTAGACCTCTGCAGTCCTGTCCTTCACCCTTCTTCCTTCCCCTTCAACCCTTCTGCCTGAAGAAGGAGCCACTGGCTCGAAATGCTTTCCAATCACAACAGTCTTTTATGTGTGTGTTCTGCCGCCGTTTTGTTAGTAGATTTTTTATCTATACAATTAAATAATTTTATCAAAACTTGATTGTTTTAATTGTTGTATAGATAGTCAGTCAGATCTTAATAAGGTTTCAAATGGTGCAAAGAATGGCAACGTGTTTTTATGTTCAGAAATGTAAAATTGTGCACTTCACAAAATGAAAGAATTTTGTATTCTACAACTATAACATCAATGAGTCACAGTTGGAATCAGCCAACTCACACAAATACCCAGGTGTAATACATTGTAGGAATATGAAATGGAATGATCACATAGTCTTAGCTCTGAGTAAAGTAAGTGGCAGACATTGGTTTATTGGTGGAATACTGGGGATGTGCAGTCAGTCTACAAAGGAGACTGCTTACAAATCATTAATGTGACCTGTTATAGAATATTGCTCAAGTGTGTGGAACTCATACCAGACAGGACTAGTATGGGATATTGAATGTATACTGAGAAAGACAGCATGAATGGTCACGGGTTTGTGTTGGAAAGAGTCACAGAGATACCAAAGGAACTGATTTGGTGTAATCCTGAGGCTAGAAGGAAACTATCCTGAAAAGTCTATTAACAAAGTTTCAAGAGTCAGCTTTAAATGATGATTATAGGAATACAAGGTTTTTTCATAAAATTCTGGAACATTCTTAAGTTTGTACCAATGGTTTGTTGGAGCAAAATGCAGTTCATATCATGGCACATGCCTGTTTTTAGTGTAACTGCTGGAAGTTTCAATTATGAGATGGCAGAGATAGAGTAACAACATATCTGCATTAAATTTTGCATGAAACTTAAGAAAACTTTTACAGAGACTCACCAAATGATGCAGAAAGACTACAGTGATGAATGCTACAAGTGGTTAAAATGGTCTAAAAATAGCTAGACAGATCTTCTTTGATGTCTGCCAATGACACTCTTGTCAGGAATGTCAATGAAATTGTGCATATCAGTCAAAGACTGCCTGTTCAAGAGATTACAGAATGTAACATTTCAGTTGGAATAAGTTATGATTTCCTGGTACAGAACCTTGAAATGCATCATGTTGCTGCCAAGTTCATCCCACTGCTCTTGAGTCAAGGCCTGAATGACCTTCAACTTGCAATCTTTGAAGAGCTTTTGGATAGAGAAAATGAGAACGAGATGTTCATAAAGAGAATAATAACTGGTGATGAGAGATGGGTCTATGATTATGATGTTGAGACCAAGGTTCAGTCTTCACAATGGATTGGAAAAAGTTCTCCAAAATCAAACAATGTTGTCGGGTCAGGTCAAAATGTCAAAGCCATGCTGATAGTTTTCATTGATTTTGAAGGATTAATTCATCATGAGTTAATGTCTCAGGGATAAACTGTTATTTGATGGTACTACACGATGTGTTGCAACACCTGTAAGAAAGTGTGAGAAGGAAATAGACTGAAATGTAGTGAGACAATTCATTGCTCTTGCCACATGATAACACACCTGCACATTCAGCTCTCTTGGTGCATGACTATTGCACAAAATACGACATCACTGTGGTGCCTCATCCTCCATATTCTTAAGATCTGGTTCCTGCAGACTTTGTTTTATTTCCAAAGCTAAAAACAAATTGGAAGGACAAATATCTGCAATGATAAATGAGATAAAAGAAAATTTGAAGATGGCTTTTTTTGCGATCCAGCAAGAGGTGTACCAAGACTGCTTCTGGAAGTGGAAATGGTGCTGAGAGTCATGTATCAATTATGGGAGGAGAGTATTTTGAAGGAGATCATTCACAATAAGTAAAAGGTCAGCTCAGAAAAAATATTGTGGATGAAGTTCTGAATACATTCCTATAGTAATCATTTAAAGCTGGCTCTTGAAACTTTGTTAATAGTCTTTCTCAGAATAGTTTACATCTATCTTCAAGACTCTCCCAGTTAAGTTGCTTCAGTATCTCTGTGACACTCTCCCAAAGATTAAACAAACCTGTGACCATTCTCACTGCCCTTCTCCATATATGTTCAATATCTCCTGTTAGTACAATCTGGTACATGTTCCACACACTTTAGCAATATTCTAGGACAAATCGCATGAGTGATTTGCAAGCAATCTCTTGTATAGAGTGATTGCCTAGGTAAAGTCTGGCACTGGTGGGCAAGCGCCACAACTGCGGCAACATCAAAAGGAGTGGAGCAGAAGTGCCTGGGACCCTCTGCCTCACGTCGCCTTGATGCTTTGAGACATTATGACGTCACGGCTATATAAAGCCCACCCTGCTGTCACAACATTCAGTGTGGATAGTTTTGTTCAGTGCATGCTGCAGACATGTTTAGTGTTCCGACTTTCCTGGACTATTTTATAAGACTGTATTTTATTTGTTTACTTGAGTCTCTTAGTGTATTTCGAATTAAGTTTCCAATGTATAAATTTGTTACCAAAAGGCACATTTGGAAGTTAATGATACTGCAAGTCAACCTCCAACAATTTTTGTGTTGTCAATTGCTTCATAATCTTCAGGTGAGAACCATTCACAGCCGAAACCTGGACAATCCAGTAAGGGAAGATTATTTCAGAATTCTTGGTTGATCAAATATACATGAATACAATATGAAGCACCTACTGAAAAATTTTTTGCAAGACCTGCAAAGAGGCAGATGTTAAAAATCTATTACAATTTTCTTCAAAAAAAAGAAGATGCATTTACTTCTGTAGGGTTTTCTAACTGGAAAAAGGCTTTGGAAAAATTCTGTCTTCATGAAAATACATTTATGCATAAAGAAGGTGTTCTGAAACTAAATTCTGTCACTAACTAAAGTGTGGCCTCCCAATTGAATGAACAGTTAGATAGTGATATGAAAAAAGGCCATTTAGCTCTTGAGACAATTTTTACTGCTGTGCAATTTCTATGCCAACAAGGATTAGCAATTAGAGAGCATGAAGATATTAACTCAAACTTTTTTTCAGTTGTTGGAACTCCAAAAGAGTGACATACCTGAGTTTCAAGACTGGTTAGAGCATTCGGGGTATAATTGCACTCTCGGCTACTCTGGCAGAGTCTAGCGAGAATATTTTTTTAAGTGGGAGGAAATATGAGCAATGGTTAATTGTCAGCAAGAGGAATTTAGGGCATGAGATGCTGCCCTAACAATCAGTGCTCTTACATAGCCGTGTGTTGTGTGAGGACGAGACTGTTGATGCACTGTGGCTTGGATGTCTCAGCGTCTGTGATCTGGAAGGCAATGAATAACACAGGTAGGAAGAGAAGCAATGGATATTAAGTAAAGTAAGGTAAAGTCAAATGACAGAAATAAAACCACTAAGATAAAATTAAGCAGCGCAACCATAATTCACATATACAAAAGAAAATATTGCTAGAACGGCTCCACTTAGGAATGAAATGTGATTCCTTTAAACTTTAGACTACAATCAGATTGATTAGTAAATCCATAAACAGCACAAACTAGTGATATTCAAAACGAGATCATTGATCTTCTAGGAAAGTCTGTGTTGAGAAAGGTATTGGCTTCAATCAAGAAGACTGTACATTTTTCAATTATGGTTGATGAAACAACTGATTCTTCAATTCATGAACAAGTGTCATTTTGTATTCATATTGCCAATGATTCCATAATTATCAACGAACAGTTTATTGGCTTATACAAGACCCCAGCACTGAATCACAAACTCTGTTTAGTATTTTAAAAGATGCTTTTGCTTGTCTTGATTTGTCAATCGATAACTTAAGAGGACAGTGCTATAATGATGTCTCAAATATGAGGGGTAAGTTCAAAGGACTAAAAAAGTTAGTTTCGGATATACAACCAAAAGCACATTATGAGCACTGCACTGCTCAAAGTTTAGACTTGGCAGTTGTAGACAGTTTCCACCATCTTACGTCTATGACGGATATTATGGCTTTAGCCAAGGACTTAATAAATATGGTAAGGGAATCCAACAAAAGGCTGGGACTTTTCCGAAGCATACGCTGTGAGTGCACCAACAACCAAGATGGTCTACAACACCTATGCCCGACTCAATGAACTATGAGAGCTTCTAGTATCTTGAGAATATTGAAAAACTATGAAGAACTTCTAGAGTTTTTTGAAATGTTTTCTGCTGAGGAAAAACAGGGGCAGGTTACAAATGTGCAGACTACCCGAGTCAATGTTACAATTCAGGACTTATTTCTTTTTATGTCTTTATTGCCATTCAGTGAACCCAGTAGAGGATGTCAATTAAAAAATCAATGTCCTCATCTAAATGCTGCTGATCTGGAAAAAATGTATGATGGCTTGATTTGTATATTGAATGGAAGGGGTGATAGTTTTGAACACTTTTGGGAATTGTGTTTAAAAGGAAAACCTTCATAAGCTGATGATTCTTCACCTCCTCAGAAACAAACTATACCAAGGAAGTATGAAAGTAATGAAGCCACCTCACCGCACACTTTCGAAACCGTCAAGGAATACTACAAAGCTATTTACATTGAAATTTGTGAAATGGGGCAATCTTGCATTACTGAGAGGTTTGCTCCAATAGGACTTACACAGGTCATCGCAGTTGAACAAGAGTGCTTGCTTTTAGTAAATAGAGGTGAAACAAATTTGGAAAAATCAACTGAGTTTTTCAAAAATGACCTAGATATTGAGAGATTGCACTTATACTTGAATATTTTAGCCAACATCACTAATAAAAAAAGCTTGTTTTCAAAAACATATGTGATGTAAGAACGAACATTACACAAGAGCCTGCAGTTGGAGAAATGTTATGTGAAGTAGTGAAGTGCATTAACCTTCACCTAGTAGTTCCAATCATGACAGCAACAGCAAAAGTCATTTAGCACCCATACATGTCTGGAGTTATATCTCCAATCAACAATGGGACAGAAGTGATTGACAACTTGGCTGTACTTCATGTCCACAGAGATATTTTCGATGAATTGGATATCGACCAGTCGTCAATGACTCCATATTCAATAATCCAGTCAGACAGTCAACATTTGCACCTTTCTAAAGACACTCTAGCCCTAATAACAGCATTTAGAACAATGTTAAAAATATTTATAAAATAGAGAATTAAATACATACATAATGTTAAAATTTGTTTCAAAATATTAGTACTAGTTTAGTACTGTATTACTATATTACTATAATACTGTATTAGTTATTTTCAAATACTTAAATATTTGTAGTGTGTAAGACCCAATTAAAACCCATTATATACATACTTTTTGACTGAAAGTATTAGGCATACTGCATTAACTTTATTAACTGTATTAAAGCATTAACTTTGGGATATTGGTTTTATTTAATGAACCCTGAGCCTTATTCAAAATAAGCTTAAATTAGCTCTTTCATTTATTAATCAAAATGCTATTACTGTGCAACAGCAATATTTTATGTTTTATTCTTTTAATGATAGTTCAGGATTTATTTAAATATAATTTCAGTGTTTTCAGAGCTATATATTCACTGCTCTGTAATACTCTCTTATTACTGTAAATTAAAGTAGCTTTTTTATGAAAATACCATGTGTGTTTATGTTTTGTTTCTTTTTTCAAAGCCAAAAAATGTGTCAGGATTATCAAGTCTCCAGAGTGTCAAGTTATCATGAGTCCACTTTTTGGGGTTCTAATGTTGATCATATGACTCTAAAATGCTTAAAAACTTTAAAAGTCACTATTTTTCATCTAAAATTTAGAAAATTTGCTGCGGCAAGATCCCCCAGTATGGGCCCCCCCAATGTTTTTTATAAGTCAGTGCCACTGATCCTATATAAAATGCAGAACTGCTTTTTGGGCAAATTATATTCATGGGACTAGTACTATGAAATAAAACAAAAACACAGAATTTAATGTACAATATCCTCTGAAAATATTGCAATATGTGGAAACAAGATTATCAGAAAAAATGAGAACTACAAATTTGGAGTACAATCTTTTCTCAGGACCACTGATATCCAAAAAATGAGAATGCAAAATTTAAGGTACAATATTTTCTCAAAGCATCAGTGTGACATAAGAGGACCTATAGCATTATATGTAACTCAAATTCAATAAAAATAGCTACAATGATTAAATTAAAAATTATTATTTGGAAAATAGAAAAGACATCTAAAATAAAAATAACAGAGAAAAACCATTTCATGAAACATTCTTTGGTATGTCTCCAGAAAGATAACAAAAATATTTTTTTTCTGAAATCTTGTTGCTCATTAAGCATGGATGAAGGTTTATTTTTATCGAGCACAAATTTCAATCTCTTCCATTTTATTAAGTAAAAATGATTTCTATGCATTGTAGAGAACATTCAGGTTGCAATAATATGTCCTTCAGAGCAGTTGTGATGTGTCAAGTGTTGTCCAAAAATTGACTTATTATGAGACATACCAGAAGTATATTCCTTATAATGAATAACAAGGTTTCTACCATGACCAATGGCACTTGCCCTTGTTCACCTCTGGCACCACATGTGAATTACTTCATCATTAAACTGTTTTACTGTTTTCTTACCATGTAGCACCACGAACATTTTATTCATTATACAGTATTCATTTGTTTTGTTTTATACTTGTAAGCCACAAATTTACTTGTGTGTTTATTATATTGTGGTTACAATAAATTTACATGTTTCCCTCATGACAACACCATATGCTTTCACTCAAGAAATACACTACATTGCAACTGATTTTACAACCATCACATTATATTTATTGGGTGTGACAATGTACTCTTCATCACAGTCATCACATGTTACTTTAAAACACCAGAATGTGAACAGTATTTTTGCAGTTTTCAGTTGTATGTTTCAGCCTATTCTACAAAAGACTGTAGGTAGTAAAAGCTATTGTCAATTCGGTATTTTTGAACAGTTTATTATGGATCATTTTGGTAAATTTGCAGTTAGAATTGTAAGATTATCATGAGATTGTCACAACTTCATTAGAGTTGGAATAGTTAACTTTGACAATTTGCTTTCAAACATTTAGTTCTTTTTGGATTTCTTGAATTTTTCATGACTAGCATATGTTATGTAACTGTAAACAACTATTTCACAGTATCTTTTTTGTTTTGACTGCTCATTTTTTCATTAATGGCTGCCTCGATGATTTGTATTAATAATCTGGATAATAAATATGTTATGTACGAGAAGATTACCAAAGATACAGTTAGTACAAAACTTTATTTTAATGGTATATTATTGCTGTTGTGAAATGATAGGTAGTCAATACATATGAAGTACTGATATATAGAGAGTAGGAAATCAGACTATGAACAAATTTTGCCATTGCAACATAGTTATAGTCAGCTGCAGTGTTGTTAATTGTTGGAAGATCCAAAGTTCTGGTAACTGGAAATGTTGATGTGAAATGAAAAAATATATAAACTTAATTTTTGAAAGCTATTTCACCTGTGTAGCATTGCTCATTAATGGGACGAAGGGCTTAGTAGTGGAGGAATAATTTCCAATCACTGCTCCCTTACATGCTAAATGTACCTGCACAGCCATGTCGCCTCCTACCAATTGTTGATGGAGACATTGGGTGGTGAATGACACCTGGGTGTTAGTTCAGCAGTTACCACATCCATTACTCCATGGGTAAGAAATGAAGTGTGATTTGGCATGGTGACCCATGCATCGTCGGGCTCACAGCAATGCTACAAAGTGTGCTAAATGGCCCCTCTGGCTTCACCAATTCCCAGTCAGCACAGACTGGAGCTTATGGCCAAAAGGTACCCACCTGGCAGTGCTATCAGCATCACCGCAGGTAGTGGAAGCCATGCCACATCAAAAATGGGTTCCTCCATGGAAAGGAACAGAAGACATGGGCATGGCACCTATGAAGCCATTACCACAAACAAGAGTTGGGATGTGGGCTGTGCATATGGCAGAGAAAGTGAAGGCAGGAACAGCTCAGGCATAGGAAGGGAGGGAGCAGAGGGCACAACACAGGAATGGTGAATGTTGTGGTGACGTCGCAGTGAGCCACCAGCAGAGAGTCTGGAGGGTGATGTGGCTGGGTCTCCTGCTGCAGGCAGAGCTGATTTTTAAGGCACAGCACCATCCAGTCCTTAGTGTCCAAAGTGAACACATGACAGCCCCACTGCTGCTGGATGACCATGGGAATTTACATGTCCTGTCACCTGAACCAGCACACTCAGACACAGCTGTGTGTTTAATGTGCATTTAAACCTTTCAGACTTACTGTTTGACTGGGGATGGAAAGGTGGTGAGCAGATGGTGAATGTCATTGCAATGGTAAAGCTTGCTGAAAACTTGGGAACAAAAGTGTGGACCATTGTCTGAAGCCAGCGTAAGAGAAAGAACTTCTAGAGTGAAATTCCTGTTGAGCATAGGACTTATGGACTGACAGTTGACTACACACAGAAAGTTAAGTTAGAGGATGCATCAATAACAATCAGCCATGTCATATCCTAGAAGTGTCCCACAAGATCAACATGAACCCATTCTTGAGGGAAGGAAGACATCAGCCAGGAAGATGAGATCTGACAGGGTGCCCCTGCTGTTGTTCACACTGAGAACAACTGTAAACAAGATTCTCAACCTGCCAGTCTGTGCTTGACCAGTATATGTGACACTGGGTAAGCATTCAGGTATCAGAGACAACCCAGTGACCCTCATGTAGGATCCACAGTAATGTTGGGTGCAAAGGTTTTTGCAGGAGCACCTGGGGATTTTGTTGGTCAGTAGTAAGGAAGAGGACACCTTCTACCAGGATGACCTGGTGGCAAAGGTGAAAATAGTGGCACAGCAGGTTTGAGACAGAACAAGAATGTGGTCAGGACAGCCCTGTTGGATGCACCACTGCACCTTGCCGTGGCATCTTTTGCCATCACTGCTGCCACAGGGGGCGCCATTATAGGAAAAGTGTCCACCACCTGGTGAAACTCTTCATCCAGGGGGAAGCACAAAATCTTGTCTTGGTCAAACTCCAGGCTAGGTCCAATTGAGAGACGGGAAAGGGAGTTCACGTTGACATATTCCATGGTATTGCAAGAGAGAATTAGTAATGATGCACCAAGTGCTGGAGGCAGTAAGCAGTCCTCTCAGGGAGCTTCACCAGTGTACTGAAGAGAGAGGGTAATGGCTTATGATCTTTAAAGAGGTGAAGAACTTATTCTGCAGGGTAAAACATAGAATTTCTTCAGCGTAAAGATAATCTCAAGGGCTTACTTTTTGATTTGAAATTATCTCTTTTGCACAATATTTAGAGTCTTTGACACAAAAACAATCAGCTTTTCGATGCCATCCATGTCTCTGTGAGCCAGAATGGCCCACAAACACTGTTAGAGGTATCCATTGCCAATACCAATTGTTTACTTGACTGAAATGTGGCCAGACAGGGGGCAGATATAAGGGCCTGTTTCAGAGACCCCAATGCCTGCTCACTCACTGCCAACCAGACAAAAGAGATAAACTTCTGTAGATTGAATAATATGATATGCATGAAAGTAGTGCAAGATACACAGGGAAAACTAATATACCTTGACAGGAGGCTTAAGACAAGCCAAGACAAACATTACTAAGCCAAACTCAGACAAGGAGAAACCCAAATGAAAAATCATAAAAAAGGACCAAAGCATTTTATTAGTAAAATAATTCATCAGAAAATACAATGCATCAAAAATAAGCTATACCAATTAGAAATTATTCTAATTGAAACTTCTTATATTCTAGCTCTGGCAGAGTATGTCCTAAATGAATATGAAATTTTAAATCTCACTGTACTGAATTACAATGTAGGAGCTAGTTGATGCAGTAGTAATAGCAAAGGTGGTGAATCTGCTATATTAACTCATAACAAGACAAGCAGAAACTGTATTGTAGTCTTGGCTGATGTAGAAAAACTTTTCAGTCTGTTTCTGATCACCCTGTATAAGCAAATAAAATGCCATAAACTCACAGGAACATAGAAAACTACAGTCTGTGATGCCAAATAAACTGTAACAGAACACAATAAGATGACCAATTCTAGATATGACTCCCTGTATTTAGTATACATAAGAGAAGTATGGCACTGTTTCCAGTGACAAGAAGAAGAACCTTTTCAGACAATTAAAAAACCTAAAAGAAACAAAATCATATGGAACCAATGAAATTTCATCTACACAAATTATATACTGTATGCAGGAACTCAAGAAATGTCTTACACAACGAATGATTCTTGGAAGGCATGATTCTAAATTGCTTGAAACAAGCATTAAAGAAACCATGATATAAAATGGGAAATGAATATGAACCTGAAAGTTACAGATCCATGGCTCTTCTAGAAGTCATATCAAAAATATTTGGATGAGATTATGCACAGAGCTCATTTCATTTCTGATAAAATATGTAATAATCAATAAAAATCGATTTGACTTCCAGAAAGATAATTGTAGGACTATCATTGATCTCACTGAGAATGTCATAATGAATTTAGAGTCTGAAAATAATCCTGTATTAGTACTTATGGATCTAACTAAGGTATTTGACTGTGCAGACCATAAAACTTGCATGGAAATATTAGGCTTACATGGTACACCAGGAAGGACAGCAAGAACTGTAATTTTTCTTATTGTGCATATACAGTATACTAGGAAGAATGCTTAAATAAATTGGTAGGTGATTTAGGGTATATAGAGTGCAAAATTTAGTACGCAGGACTTCCAATGTCTTAAATCTAGCTGAGCATCAAGACAAAGTAAGCCTGGATGACAGATATGAGTATCTTATTCCATACTGTTTCAACTGTATGCCAGAATTCACCAATCATAATGGTTGGTGAGTGTTGGCAAGCCAGTCTCTTGAAGTCCCTTGATTGGATGTTTTCGATGAGACAGAGATCAGGAGAACATGCTGGCCAAAGCAATAGTCAAACACCCTCTGTATTTAGGTATGCCTGGATAGCACAGGCAACATGTAGTTTTGTGTTATTTTATTGAAAGACAATGTCACAACAACCTCAAGGGTAGGTCATATAGAGGGACACCCTCCCCTAGCATTACTTTCCCTCTACAGAAGTAGTCAACACCAAAAATAATTACATTCTAAACAGGCTAATAGTATTGGAGGGCAGCGTGGAGGGTAAAAATCGTAGAGGGAGACCAAGAGATGAATACACTAAACAGATTCAGAAGGATGTAGGTTGCAGTAGGTACTGGGAGATGAAGAAGCTTGCACAGGATAGAGTAGCATGGAGAGCTGCATCAAACCAGTCTCAGTACTGAAGACCACAACAACAAACAATATTATCTCAGCAGTTTTTCTAAAAGAATTTCGTATGGTTTTGTACACAATGTGGTATATTTTAGGCTATAATCCATAAAAAGTAATAACTTTATTTTTGTTGTTACAATCAATATGTACTAGCTCTGCATGCACAATTAAAATTACATTCTTTTTTTAGAAATATTTGAAATTAGGAAATATCTGGCACACTTAAAATTACTATTATTAACTGTGCAATCTTATGACATTTATTATGTTCACTTCTGGATTCATTCATAAAATAATGATATAAATTGGTGGCAATTCATTTGTCAAGAAAATTTGTAAAGTCTTTGGAATATTGTTAGTAACACAGAATGGATGAGCATCCCTTTGATGTGATTGGATATCATTTTATTTTTGGCAATAACAATATGATTTTCTGTTTTGTTGAAGCAGAATTTGTAAAGACAGTGTGATATAGAAAAATGTGAAAGAATAAAAATTACAGAAACAGAAATTACAGCTCAGGGAATACCTCAGGATTCTTTACATCAATTGGAATCATGAGAACCAGTAATACAAAAAATTTCAGCTTCAAGAATCAGCCCCTAGACGTGAAGAACTGGACCCAACTCTGAGAAAAGAAGATAATTAAAAAGTTTATTGTAAGTCTTACTGCACTTGAAGCTTATTAGAAGAGTTAATTATGAAGTTAGTGAAATCAACAAATGATTTGGTGGCATAATTCGGGATCAGTTGGCTCATAATGAAGTGCAATTGGCTGATAATGAAGTTTTGTCTGTTGGAGAAGGAGAGAGAATGATCTGTGTCATTTGCAGTTTGTATATGTAAGGATTTCCAATCACTTGATAAAGAAGACCAAGAGCTGCCCAACAAAGTCATATCAACTGTGATGATATACTACCAACAATGAAAGAGGACTTTACAGCTACACAAGGGACATCAAAAAGGAAAGACAAGTACAAACTATTTGTGAAATTAATTTGTTTGTGGACTTATCTGCTTATTAACAGTATGAATAGAGGTGTGCAGGTGTGATGCAGAAGTGAAAGCTGTGGGACCCAGTCAGGATATGTTTGAGCCGAGTGAAAGTGTAGTCAGCAAAGACACAGTGAAAACTGTTATTTTGCAGTTAATTTTGACAAAACTAGAGTAAATGAAGCCAGATAACAATAGCAAATTTTGTGCAGTTAATGAGCAGTTAACCAAAAAATTTACTTTACTACCAGGACAATTAAATGACCTAAAAACTGAAAACGCTAGTAAAATGGATAGTGTACAATACCAAATAGACCAACTTAGTAACCAAGTTTCAGAGCTAAAAAGTTGGTTGTCAGAGGGGTTAAAAAGTGTGAATGACAAAACTGATGTCTTAGAAAATAAATGTATTGTTTTGGAAAGTGAGTTCCTTGTCAAATCAGCAAGACAGTCAAAGAATATTAATGATGTCAGAGTTGAAGAGAAGGCTGTAGTGGAAGAAATGAAACAAAAAATTACAAGTTTAGACCCAAAAAATTAAAATCTTGAAAATAATACAGAAACTAATGTAAACCAAAAAATTTCAGCAGTTCAGAAATATTGCATTCACAAAAATCTGTATTCAAACAATGGTATTGTATGGTCCAACACTCCAATCAAAAGTTTTCCATCAAAAAATTTACATCCAGGGGATTTTCTGCACCACTGTAGAGATAGTGAGAGTGACTATCAAAAAATTAAATTTGTTAAAATATGTTTTGAAGGTGAAGCTAATTAATGGGTAAATTTAAATTTAAGTCAGTGGCAAACATATCAAAGTTTCAAGAAAAGTTTTTAAAATAAATTTTGCAAAAAATTGTGAACCAAGGTGAGTACCAGGTGTCTGATGACAATACAGATTTTGATGAGACTGAGGATCAAGATTTGAAAGTGTAATAGATTCCAAAGTATGGGATGCTTCAACTCTTAATGAGCTACAAAAGGAACAACTTAAGAATGTGTTACTGGAGTTAGAACTCTGTTTAGTGAAAAACCAGGAAAGTGAAAGGCTATCAGTGCATGCTTTACCTTAGAGATCATCAACCTTTCTTTCTCAAGCCATATAATATACCATTTTCAAAAAGGAAAAATGTAGAGAAAGAAATTCAGAAAATGAAAACATGGGGTTCACTGAGAGAAGTGGGAGAGCTTACAATAATCCTTTAGTTGTGATAAGTAAGAGAAATGGTGAAGTGAGAATTCTTTTGGACTCTAGACATCTTAATAATTTTCTTATCAGAGAGAATGACCATCCTGAGAACACGAATGAGCTGTTACACAATTTTGACTGTGTGAAATACATGAGTAGTTTGGATTTCACCTCTGGATTTCATCAGATCCCACATGAAATTTATTTTAGAAAGTATACAGCATTTTTGTATGGAGGTAATTATTTTCAATACATGTGGTGCTGTTTGGGCTAAATGTACTTGCAGCTGAATTCATATGAGCTCTGCATTGTGTTTTGGGAAGTGAAGTGAGTTCAAAATTAATTGTGTGTGTTGATGGCATTCTGGTCACTGAAAAGATTTGGGAACAACGTCTGGATCTGTTAAGAGATGTGTTTTCAAAATTAGAATCAGGAGGTGTGACTCTGAAAATATGTAAGTGTAAATTTGGTGTGAAAGAAGTTAAATTTTTAGGACATGTTATATCTGAGAAAGGAATTACACCTGATAAAGAGAAACTTGATGCTATTGCCAATTTTCCTGCTCTTAACAACAAAAAACAGCTTAAATCATTTTTAGTGTTAACTGCATTTTATAGAAAATTTTGTAGCAGCCAAGCTTTGAATGCTCCATGCTTGTGTGAACTTTTGAAGAAGAGTACCATTTGGCATTGGAAATTAGGAGTGTCAGGATGCTTTTGATGAGATCAAGGGACAGTTGTGTCAGAGTCAGATATTGTTCAGGTTGGATTTGTCTTTTCCATTTTTCTTCCTTCCACTACAGACTGTAGTGATGTTGATTTGGATGCTCATTTATTTCAGGAGGTTGAAGTTGTTGGTGTCATTGAGCATAGATCTCTTGCACTTGCTAATAGAGTATTGCAGAAATGAAAATACACACACTGTAACTGAGAAAGAACTTTTGGCTGTACATTAGGTGTTGAACAAGTTTAAAAATTACCTACTAGATCACTAAGTCATCATCTACACTGATCACAAAGTATTATGTTACCTTCAGGTATATAAGCTGCACCATAATAGAATTACTCATTGGGCCTTGTTTTTACAGCAGTTCAGTTATGAAATCAGATACATTGAGAGCACAAAGAGATCTTGAAAATTTGCAAAGACATCTGCAAGTATCAAAGTCATGATCAGAATTGGAAATTGGTTAAGATCATGTTGGGTAAGAAAGGAGGAGGAAAGATGGAACAGTATTGTAAAGTGCACAATGGTATTTTATTCAGGAGACATAAGACTGACTTGGAGGACTGGAAACTATGCTAGCTGGAACAATGTATTGATACTTTAATTATTTATACACATGAGAGTTTTTGTCATTGTGTATCAACCAAATGCATGTAAAAGATTCAGTAAAATATCTGTTTTTATAATGTAGGAAGGAGAGTCAAGAAGAAGATGCCCATCTGTGACAAATGTCAAAGTCTGAAGGTATTTAACCAAACAGGCATGGGGAAAAAAAAGTCAAATAGTAACCTAGATCTAATGTCTGTGGATGTTTATAGACCTTTGTCTAAGTCTAAGAATGGATGTTGTCATGTTTTTGTGGTGGTTGACATATTTCCGAAGTTCATAAAGCTGTTTGCTCTTAAGAAAGCTACCAGTAAGCAAATCACCTCTAAGTTTGAAAACACAGATTTTCATCAAATGGGTATTCCTAAAACAATTTTATCTGATAGTGGTTCTCAATTTACATCACAAGCTTGCAAAGAGTTTGTTGATCATATGAAAATAAGGCATTTTCTAACCTTGGTGTACCATCCTTTGAGTAATCCTGCAGGAATAAATTATCAGAGAGATTGGAAGACTGTTCAGAACATATTGTAGTAAAAATCATACCAGATGGATAGATTATGTCAGTGGTTTTGAGGATATTATGAACAGCTAACAACATTCCTCAACAGGTTTTTCACCATCTGAAATCATGTTTAATCATAGATCATTTACCCTTATTTCTGAGAATGTCACTGCAAGAGAGGGAAGAGTGTGTTAGGGAGATGATGAAAAAACAGGGGTATAGAAGAGAGCACAGACATGATGCTAAAAGTAGATTTTCTAAGTCTTAGGTAGAAGATCTTGGGTTGGTGAAAGAAAAAGAGAAATATGAAGTGTTGACTTCTGAGATAGGGAAATTTTTAATATTTATATTGGACCTTTTGAAATCCTTGAAAGTCCACATCCTAATGCATATAGACTTGTGTATCCTAAATCTAAGAAGTTGTTTGGATTACACAATATCACTGAACTGAAAGTGTATGGACATGATCCATAAATATCTAATTCTCTTTTTTTTCCATTGTCAGGAATACAGTATGTAAGATGATGTGATTTTTAAAGTTCTGTCTTAGCTATTGAATGAGCTTTGTGCTTTAGAATTTGAAAGATATATGCCATGAGTAGATCTTTTTACAATTTTGAATTGGGACAAATAGATATCTAGATACATTAAATATCTATTAGTCAGTTTTCATACTGTAAAAATTACAAATAGTATCTTAGTATATCTGTGTGCGTCTCATATTAGTTCATTTTTTCTTTGCATGTAGCTCTGTTGCATATGTGAATACTTTTTAATCTCATCTGATGTAAATTCTTTATACTTGCTTTTGGAATATAAATAGGGAGAGCATATACCATGTGATGTGAAGAAGGTGTTGAACAACATATTTAGTACACAAAACAATGTTCCAGGATTTGATTGTGTTGCAGTGTGTGATGAGAATTCTAGGGAGGAAACTGAGAGATGTCGGTGGATACACTCCCACACTGCTGTGTGGCTGTACCCTTTGGACCAGTCGACTTACAACAGATCATAGATGCTGGATAATGTACTCAAGTATCTGTCAAATACATCAGTGTTGTGACTGAGATTTGTAAATTGTTAGCCAAGGCTGCCAAAGACAGCGTTATTCCACATAAATATATGTTTTTTTCAAGTAGGGGGATTAACTTTCCAATACACTATGTAACTTTTAATCAGTATACTTTTTTGTCTGTTGTGAATGAATCTTCTAGGCCTTTTTGTATGTAGGTTAGTTAGTATCGACAATTGGCACATAGTGTGGAAAACTTTTACTAGTATAGACAACATAACAAGATGTATACATGTCTACTTTCATACATAGATTTTGGTCCTCAAGCCACTCAGTTTTGTCATAATTCAAAGGTATTTATGACTCTGTTTACCTTTATTTATCCTAAGTGCTGCAACATTGTATCTGACTGGAACTTGAATTGTGGGCAAACTCATGCTTAACTCTGTTATGGGTACCCCTGGTGATGGTGACTCTGTGTGTGTACTCAAGGGGAGTGTGCAACTATTGATTGAGGCTAGATGCTTCTGATAATTACTCTTTACATATGATTGAACTTATCGATATGATTATGGATTTTATTCATTTTGTTGTGTCGAAACATTTATTGCTCGTCTGCACCCAGTGTGGTTTGAATTCATGGTTTGATCCCCATATTGTAAGCTTAGGCCCAAATATTTTTTCATCATTTTGTCTTTTCATGCGTCAACATATCCTTAAATGCTCTGGTTTATGTGGTTAACTGATTTTGTGCTATATTCCTAAACTGGTCTGTTTTCTTGTCAACTCACGTGTTGTACACTTAGGCTCTGAATTTTTTTTCTCATCTCATTTGAAAATTTTGAAGGTGTGATTTTATGGATGTAAACTTGAAATGTGTAATTCTAGTAATTTACATTGTCTCTGTATTTATTTCTATAGTTTAGTGTTGTAATGTGGTTTTGTCTTCTTATCAATTGTCTTGTGACAGAAGGTTCCACAGATCAGAAAATCTGAATGTCGTGTCCTGACATATGTATAATTATGATTTGTCTATTAGATATTTTTCTTATGTTTTCTGTAATATGTTATGTATGAGACACTTTTATACATCTGTATTCCATCTTTTGGCATTATTTTGTACACCATTCGCCAGACCTTATAGTCTGTTACAAAATACTGTAAACACATTTCCGAATTTTGTAAGAGGGATATTGTAAAGGGATATCCCCCTCTAACCTTACTTTTCCTCAACAAAAGTAGTCGATACCAAAAATAATTACAACTTTTTAAACAGGTCAATATTGTCTCAGCTTCTTTTCTACTAAAAGAATTTCATATGATTTTGCGCATGATGTGGTACATTTCAGGCTATAATCCATAAAAAGAAATTACTTTGTTTTCGTTGTTTGAGTCAATGTGTACTGGCTCTGTATGTACAGTTAAAACTATTTTTTTTAGAAATATTTGAAATCTACTCTGTAGGAATCAGCATGGGTTTCGAAAAAGACGGTCATGTGAAACCCAGCTCGCGCTATTCGTCCACGAGACTCAGAGGGCCATAGACACGGGTTCACAGGTAGATGCCGTGGTTCTTGACTTCCGCAAGGCGTTCGATACAGTTCCCCACAGTCGTTTATTGAACAAAGTAAGAGCATATGGACTATCAGACCAATTGTGTGATTGGATTGAGGAGTTCCTAGATAACAGGACGCAGCATGTTATTCTCAATGGAGAGAAGTCTTCCGAAGTAAGAGTAATTTCAGGTGTGCCACAGGGGAGTGTCATAGGACCGTTGCTATTCACAATATACATAAATGACCTGGTGGATGACATCGGAAGTTCACTGAGGCTTTTTGCAGATGATGCTGTGGTGTATCGAGAGGTTGTAACAATGGAAAATTGTACTGAAATGCAGGAGGATCTGCAGCGAATTGACGCATGGTGCAGGGAATGGCAATTGAATCTCAATGTAGACAAGTGTAATGTGCTGCGAATACACAGAAAGATAGATCCTTTATCATTTAGCTACAAAATAGCAGGTCAGCAACTGGAAGCAGTTAATACCATAAATTATCTGGGAGTACGCATTAGGAGTGATTTAAAATGGAATGATCATATAATGTTGATTGTCGGTAAAGCAGATGCCAGACTGAGATTCATTGGAAGAATCCTAAGGAAATGCAATCCAAAAACAAAGGAAGTAGGTTACAGTACGCTTGTTTGCCCACTGCTTGAATACTGCTCAGCAGTGTGGGATCCGTACCAGATAGGGTTGATACAAGACATAGAGAAGATCCAACGGAGAGCAGCGCGCTTCGTTACAGGATCATTTAGTAATCGCGAAAACGTTACGGAGATGATAGATAAACTCCAGTGGAAGACTCTGCAGGAGAGACGCTCAGTAGCTCGGTACGGGCTTTTGTCAAAGTTTCGAGAACATACCTTCACCAAAGAGTCAAGCAGTATATTGCTCCCTCCTACGTATATCTCGCGAAGAGACCATGAGGATAAAATCAGAGAGATTAGAGCCCACACAGAGGCATACTGACAATCCTTCTTTCCACGAACAATACGAGACTGGAATAGAAGGGAGAACCGATAGAGGTACTGAAGGTACCCTCCGCCACACACCGTCAGGTGGCTTGCGGAGTATGGATGTAGATAGATAAAATTATGAAATATCTGGCACACTTAAAATTCCTGTATTAATTGCCTAGTCTTATGATATTTATTATGTTTACATCTGGATTAATTTATAAAAAATGATATAATTTGCTGGAAATTCAATTGTCTAGAAAATCTGTAAAGTCTTTGGTATATTGTCAGTGCTGCAGAATGGATGAGCATGCCTCTAATGTGATCAGACATGGTTTTATTTTTGGCAATAGCAATGTAAATTTCAGTTTTGTTGGAGTAGAAATTGTAAAGAAGATGTGATATAGAAAAATGCGAAAGAATAAAAATTACAGAACAGAAATTACTGCTCAGGCAATACTTCAGCATTATTTATGTCAATTGGAACCATGAGAACCTGTAATATCAAAACTTTCAGCTTCAAGAATCACCCCCTAGACATAAAGAACTGGAGCCAACTATGAGAAAAGAAGATAAGTAAAAAGTTTATTGTAAATCTTACTCCTCTCAAAGCTTATTAAAAGAGTTAATTATGAACTCAGTAACAATCAACAAACAATGGGAGGGAGTGGTAGATTACAGGCACTCACACATCAGTAATGGCTGCAAGCAAATTACCGTCTATGTGAATCAGAGGTTCTCATGTGAAATAATAGAAAATCCAGAATGTAACGTACAATATAATTAAAAGGATAGTTGCCACCCACCATGCAGAACAGATGCTGAATCACAGAAAGGTACTACAAAAAGACTGTCAGAAAGTTGTTTTGTTGTGCCTTTCTGCAACTCAGAAGTTGTCATTTTATACACCTAGTTGCAATCACTGCCATCATGCCAATTGCTGAGCCTGTAGAACAATCAAGTGTACAATATAGTGAAATTCATTCTCTTCAGAGCCTCTATATGCTGATGTATCCATTGTGACACAGTATACTGAACCAGGACTTGTAATAAAATATGTCATAGTGTCACTCCAGCATCCAGTGTTGTTATTGGGGTAGCACTGACTCATGTGTCCATTGTTGTTGTTGAGTGTAGTATGTAGTACTGTCGGGGTACCTTTATCTGCTGCTGCATTCACCCTCACAATACCATGGGGAAGGAGGTGTGGGGAAAGGGTGATTACTTTATGACCACCTTTTAAAAATATTGTAAACTAGTCAGTTACTGTTCCTGTTCTTCTTTTTCCATATGGGCTCTCTAAGAACTACACACCAGTTTCAATGCTTTCTCCTTTGTTCATGTTTTTTATTCCTCCAGTATTCTTTTATCTTCTCTCTATATATCCTTAGTTTTCTTCTCCCTTCAGCTTTGGAATCCTTCTGTTTTTAACACTTCCTTCTTAAAAATGCCGTTTTTTCTTGCATCTTTTTCACTTGCTTCTCTCTAAATCTTTCCTAACTTCTTAAACCCAGGCTATTTCTGACGTCATATCCTAAAGATGTTTCCAATTCTGTTGCTGTTCATTGTGTACAACTGTCTGAAAAATAGCAGTTGCCTCTTCCATAGCATTTCAATTATGTTTTCTGTGTTGTGATATACTTCTTCATTTCTTCTTCATTCTGTACTCTGTATTTCTTAGCAGCCTGAATATTTTTTGAATTATTCTTGTTTCTAGGACTTCAAGTTTGTGTAACTTGTAATTCAGTATTAAACATTCACTCACATAGAAACATTCTGGTTTCACTACTATGTTGTAGTGCTGTATTTTCAAATTTGTAGATGGAGACCTTTTGTTGTAAAAGTTCCTGGTTATACCATATACTCTCTGAATTTTACATACTCTTTCTTTGACAGCAAATTTTTCTAAACCGTTTTCTTGAATTATTTCTTCCAAGTAGTGAGATTTATTAACTCTCTTTATCTGTCCAATATCTGTTACCAGGATTTCTGGAGCATTTTTTATGTTGTCATAAATTTTGTATTTATACAGTAGTTCTTAAAACTGCTTTGTTTGCTATTTCTTCTAAAAGTTTGATCTGTATTTCTGCATTTGTTAGGCTATCAGAAAGAAGGCCAAAATCATTCATAAATGCTACACAGTGAATTTCAGTACCTTTGTTCTTTGTCCCCAGTCTTATTGACAATAGCTTATGTTCTTTTAGTTCTTGTTTTAATTCTCTTACTATTTACTCTAAGACACAGTTGAAGAAGAGTGGAACAAGTTTTCACCTTGCATTACACCTGTTATTATTCTAACTGCCTTAAATATTTCACCCCAAAACTTTACTTTTGCTTTCATGTGTGTTGGGATTTCATGAATAAGATTTGCTTGTTTGTATTTAATGCCAGTCTGTCGAATTACTTTACCTAGTATTTCACTATCACTCAAATCAAATGCCTTTTTAAAATCTATGTGTTACAACTATATCTTTAGAGGTTGTAAATCTATGACAGATTATGGACTTTGGGTTGAAAATCTATTCTCAGTAAGATCTGCACTTTCTAAATTCAGTCTGATATTCTCCCAAATGGCTATCAAGTGTTGCTGCTATCCTGCTTAGTAATATTGTTGAAAATGTTTTATAAACTGCTTCCAAGTGAGATATTTAGTTATTTACATCATGCTTGTCACCCTTCTTGTGCAAAGGTTGTATAAGAGCCACTTTCCAGTCCTCTGTAATCTTTTCAGTTTCCCATATTTCTTCAACATTACCTGGAGTTTAGTTTTGGCTAAGACCATTTTATTAGTTTAGCTGTAATACAATCTGCTCCACAAGATTTGTCGTTTCTCATGGTATTTACTGCTTTTCTTTATCTCTTTATCTCTTTAGCTGTAGGTAATGGATCGGCTTCTTTGTTTTCATGAAGATTGGGAAACTCTAGCGTACAGTTCAGTTCTTCACAGTTCAAAAAGTTGTTCAAAGTACTTCCTGAGTATTTCAAATTTCTGTGTGTTGCTTAGGCCTATTTTATCATTTTCATCTCTGAAGCAAATACTTGGAGCTTGGTAGCATAGCCCTTCAGAGATTGTTAAACATGTGACAGAAGTTCTGGGAGTTATTTTTAACAAAGCAGTTTTGTGTGTCAAGAAGTCATGACTTCTCAGAAGATCATTTAGCACTCCTTAGTATTCTTGCTGTTTCTTTTCTGTGGATTTTAAATTCATCAAGGAGTTCAGTTGTCTTCCCAGAACATTTCCATTTCTTCCACTGTTTTGTTCTTTCTGCAACTGCTTTTCCACATGTTTGATTCCACCATACTGTCTTCTTCATTTTTGGTAATCTAAATACATTTTATGCTGCCCTGTTGATTCATTTGAATAATTCTTCCCATTTCCCTGATTTAGCTATGTTAATTCGTTCTTTAAAATGTTTTTTTGCTCCTTTTGTGGTGCTTAGCCTGTCTATGTCATATTTAATCAATTTTTGCTGTCTCTTTTGGTTTTTATTAGGGAGATGTTTCAGTTCAGTTTTTGCCAGATAATGATCAGATGATCAGATTCAAATTCTCTGTTTCTTGTTACTTGTACGTTCTTGATTTCTTTAGTACTACCTTGAGAAATAGCGATGTGGCCCAACTGGAACTCCCCTAGTATTATATTTGGAGATATCCACGTTTTTGCTTTTCTTGCCAATTTTTTGAAGGAAGTTGATATTAACTTCAACTGAAATGCTTTACAAAGATTGTTTATTCTTGGGCCATTTTTGTTCAGCATTATTAAAATGATAGTTGCCACTCACCATATAGTGGACATGCTGAGTTGCAGATACGCATAACAAGGCCTTTGTCAAAAATAGATGACAGACAAAACACACACACACGCACACAAATGCAGCTCACATGCACATGACTGCAGTCTCAGATGAAGCCAGATTATGAGTAGCAGCAGCAGTGCATGATGGGAGGGGCAACTGCATGGGGGTAAGGAGGAGGCTGGGGTGGCAAGGGGGAGGGATAACAGTGTAGAGGTGAATTGCTGCTGGAATGCATGGAGGGCAAGGTGAAGAGAGGGTAGGGCAGCTATGTGCAGTCAGGAGGTTACATGGAGGGGGGGCAAGAGGAAGTACTAAAAAGGCTGGTTGTGACGGTGGAATGAGGACTGTGTAGTGCTGATTCCAAGCAGGGAAGGGCCTGGATGGGTGAGGACAATGACTAACGAAGGTTCAGGCCAGGAGGGTTACTGTAACATATGATAGATTGCAAACAAATCCAGGGTATGGTTATGGGCACCCGCATGGCACCAACCCATGCCAACCTGTTCATAGGCCATTTAGACGACTCCTTCCTAAACACACAGAATCCTAAACCCCTCTGGATCGAGGTTGAGGCCACTGTATGCACATTCCTCCAGAACCTCAACACATTCTGCCCTATTTGCTTCACCTGGTCCTACTCAACCCAACAAGCCACCATCCTAAATGTTAAACTCCACCTCAAAGATGGCTACATCAGTACCTCTGTCCATATCAAACCTACTAACCACCTGCAATACCATCACTTTGACAACTGCCACCTAATCCATACCAAAAAGTCCCTTCCCTACAGCCATGCCACCCATGGCCATCACATCTGCAGTGATGAACAGTCCCTCTTGAAAAATACTGAGACTGTAACCATCCTCACAAACCTTGTACAAAAACAGATCTCCCATGCCTTATCTTTCCAGTCACTAGCACCTCTCAAAATCCCACTGTCTGATCACAGAGGAACATTCCTCTCGTTACTCAGTACCACCCAGGACTGGAGCAATTGCTTTATATTCTCTGCCAGAGTTTCTATCACCTCATATTATGCCCTGAAATGAGCAATTTCCTGCCCGCTATCCTTCACACTCCTCCCACAGTTGTATTCCACTGTACATTGAACCTACACAATAAACTTGTCCATCCCTACTCAACCCCTGCACCCAACCCGTTTCCTCATGGCTCATATCCCTGTTCTTCAGTTTTAAGAACAGGGATATGAGCCCTGAGGAAATGGGTTGGGTGCAGGGGTTGCATAGGGAAGACTGAAGAAACTGCAAGAAGGTGGGAATTTAAGGAGGTGGGACCTGGATAAACTGACTAAACTGGAGGTTGTACAGAGTTTCAAGGAGAGCATAAGGGAACAATTGACAGGAATGGCTGAAAGAAATAAAGTAGAAGAAGAATGGGTAGCTTTGAGCGTTGATGTAGTGAAGGCAGCAGAGGATAAAGTAGGTAAAAAGAAGGGCTACTAGAAATCATGGGTAACAGAAGAGATACTGAATTTAATTGATGAAAGGAGAAAATATAAAAATGCAGTAAATGAAGCAGGCAAAAAGGAATACAAACGTCTCAAAAATGAAATCGACAGGAAGTGCAAAATGGCTAAGCAGACATGGCTAGAGGGGAAATGTAAGGATGTAGAGGCTTATATCACCAGGGGTAAGATAGATACTGCCTACAGGAAAATTAAAGAGACCTTTGGAGAAAAGAGAACCACATGCATGAATATCAAGAGCTCAGATGGAAACCCAGTTCTAAGCAAAGAAGGGAAAGCAGAAAGGTGAAAGGAGTAGAAAAAGGGTCTATACAAGGGTGATGTTCTTGAGGACAATATTATAGAAATGGAAGACGATGTAGATGAAGATGAAATGGGTGATATGATACTGCGTGAAGAGTTTGACAGAGCACTGGAAGACCTGAGTCGAAACAAGGCCCTGGGAGTAGACAACATTCCATTATAACAACTGACGGCCTTGGGAGAGCCATTCCTGACAAAACTCTACCATTTAGTGAGCAAGATATATGAGACAGGTGAAATACCCTCAGACTTCAAGAAGAATATAATAATTCCAATCCCAAAGAAATCAGGTGTTGACAGATGTAATAATTACTGAACAATCAGTTTAATAAGTCACAGCTGCAAAATACTCAGGCGAATTCTTGACAGACAAATGGAAAAACTGTTAGAAGCCGACCTCGGCGAAGAACTGTTTGGATTCCGCAGAAATGTTGGTGGCAGGGGTAAAATACAGAGAGCAAAAGGCTATTTACAATTTGTACAGAAACCAGATGGCAGTTATAAGAGTCGAGGGGCATGAAAGGGAAGCAGTGGTTGGGAAGGGAGAGAGGCAGGGTTGTAGCCTCTCCCCGATGTTATTCAATATGTATATTGAGCAAGCAGTGAAGGAAACAAAAGAAAAATTTGGAGTAGGTATTAAAATCCATGGAGAAGAAATAAAACCTTTGAGGTTTGCTAATGACATTGTAATTGCCTTGAAAGGAGGATATAATATGAACATCAACAAAAGCAAAACGAGGCTAATGTAATGTAGTCGAATTAAGTCAGATGATGCTGAGGGAATTAGATTAGGAAATGAGATACTTAAAGTAGTAAAGGAGTTTTGCTATTTGGGGACCAAAATAACTGATGATGGTCAAAGTAGAGAGGATATAAAATGTACACTGGCAATGGCAAGGAAAGCATTTCTGAAGAAGAGAAATTTGTTAACATCGAGTATAGATTTAAGTGTCAGGAAGTCGTTTCTGAAAGTATTTGTATGGAGTATAGCCATGTATGGAAGTGAAACATGGATGATAAATAGTTTGGACAAGAAGATAATAGAAGCTTTTGAAATGTTGTGCAACAGACGAATGCTGGAGATTAGATGGGTAGATCACATAACTAATGAGGAGGTATTGAATAGGATTGGGGAGATGAGAAATTTGGGGCACAACTTGACTAGAAGAAGGGATTGGTTGGTAGGACATGTTCTGAGGCATCAAGGGATCACCAATTTAGAATTGAAGGGCAGCGTGGAGTGTAAAAACCGTAGAGGGAGACCAAGAGATGAATACATTAAGCAGATCCAGAAGGATGTAAGTTGCAGTAGGTACTGGGAGATGAAGAAGCTTGCACTGGATAAAGTAGCATGGAGAGCTGCATCAAACCAGTCTCAGAACTGAAGACCACAACAACAACAACATATCCCCACAGTAGACCTATGTGCAAGACCTCTCCCACACGTCCTCCCACCACTGCCTATTCCAGTCCGGTCACAAACATCACCTATCCCATCAAAGGCATGGCTACCTGTGAAGCCAGTCAAGTTATCTACAAGCTAAGCTGCAAGCACTGTGCTACATTCTATGTGTGCATGACAACCAACAACCTGTCTGCCCACATGAATAGCCTCTGGCAAACTGTGGCCAAGAAACAGTGGATCACCCGGTTGCTGAGCATGCTACCCAACACAACAGCCTTCATTTTAATGACTGCTTCACATTCTGAGCTGTATGGATCCTTCCCACCAACACCAGCTTTTCTGAATGGAACAGAAGGGAACTTTCCCTGCAGTATATCCTACGTTCCCGCAACCCTCCTAGCCTCAAAATTCGTTAGTCACTGTCCTCACCCATCAGTCCCTTGCCTGTTCCCATTCAAGCACTACACAGCCCTCAATTACACCAATTCACCCAGTCTTTTTATTTTTCTCCTTTTCCGCTACCCCAGCCCCCCTTTTCACCCCACCCCCCAACCCCATCTAACCTCCTGACTGCACCTAGCTGCCATACCCACTCTCCACCTCATCCTAGCATGCTCCCCAGCACCACTTGACTGTTCCCCACCCCTACTCTGCTCTCTCTCCCTCACTTCACCCAAGCCTCCTCCTTACCCCCACCCAGTCACCTCTCCAATCATGCACTGCTGCTGCTGCTCGTATTCTGGCTTCAGCTGCGAGAGACTGTAGTCTCTTGTGTGTGTGTGTGTGTGTGTGTGTGTGTGTGTGTGTGTGTGTGTGTGTTTTTGTCATCTGTTTTTGATGAAAGCCTTGATCGTTGAAATCTTATTTTGTGACAGTCTTTTTGTTGTGTCTCTCTGTGACTCAGCATCTTCACTATATGGTGAATAGCAACTATCTCTTTCATAATATTGTTACATTATTCCATCATGAATTTTCCATTGTTTGTTGTTGCCATTTCTGTTCATTCTTTTGTTGGTTGGTCTCCTACTATTTTTCCAAAAGTTTTTCCCTCCCTATTTATGCATTAAATTCCCCCAGTTGTATCACAACGTATGATTTTGGAATTTTTAACATTTTGTATTCCAAAAGTTCCCAGAATGTTTCTGCATTAATTTTATTTTTCTTATTGTCATCATTAATTGGAGAATGGCAATTAGCAAAAGTATACTGTTTATTTTTGCATTTCACTGTGAGAAGAGAAAGTCTTTCTGAGCTGGATTTGAATTCTGCAATGTTACCTACCAAATTTTATGGGTATAGAAGGCAGTACGAAGTATTGCCATGCTTATAATTTTTATTGTTGGTTTACACTTAAAAATATTGTGGTTTTTGGTTTCTATAACATTTTCATCCAAAAATCTTGTTTCTTGTACTGCTCAAATTTGTATTTCATGCCTATCTAGGAGAATTTGAAGTTCTCTCCATTTACCAACTTTTAGTAGTGAGTTTGCATTCTAGGTAATGTGAAGAATATTCTTTTGAACTTGAGTTGGAAAGATACAAAGGCTGCCCCAACTCATTCTTACTGCAGAAGTTGGGACTCCCCAGAACCCTAGGTGCCAACGCACTGTATAAAGCAATTGTGGATTCCTTTTTCATGTTACCATCTGGTGCAGTGCTTACTTTTAGTGGACTTTCCATTCTGCAACTGAAATTGTACATGGTAGGAAATAAATACCCAGAAAACATTTGATTGTTAGTCCAAAATGATTATTTTCATGGTTTTCTCCATTAGGTGCTACCACTGTCTCTGCCATTAGGAGCTAGGTTTTCTCTTGCACCTTTGAGGCTGTTGACCGGGTTGATTCTGTAATCCTAGGCAGAGGCCCTCAAAGGGCCAGATGGACCCAGGTTTTTTTTAATGCGATTGTTACTCCTCTGGGGTCAGGGATTTAGGGATTTTCTCTGCCTTGTGATGACTGGGTGTTGTGTGATGTCCTTAGGTTAGTTAAGTTTAAGTAATTCTAAGTTCTAGGGGACTGATGACCATAGATGTTAAGCCCCATAGTGCTCAGAGCCATTTTTTGTTACTTCTCCCCTTCTCATTCCATCATTTGTGAGATAAGATCCCAGGTATGAGACTGTAAGTGGCAGAGTTCTTGTCAGCTACTTTATACTTTAAAATTTTGAAGAAATAATTAATGAATTCTTCTACCCGATTCCATATATTTTTTAGATTTTCCAGTTAACCTAACCTAAAAATTTAAGTCTGAGAAGTAAATGCCACTTCCCCAAATGGTTGTGGTACTCAGTACTTCCAACACACACACACACACACACACACACACACACACACACACACACACACACACACACACTGTAGCACCAAAGATACTGGTATAGACATGTGAACTAAAATACAGAGATATGTACACAGGAAGAACTTGTCTCTGCAGTGGGCAACATCTATATTAGACAACAAGTGTCTGGTGCAGTTGTTAGATCAGTTATTGCTGCTACAATGGCAGGTTATCAAGATTTAAGTGAGTTTTTCAACATGATGTTATAGTCAGCGCATGAGCGATAGGACACAGCATCTCCTAGGTAGTGATGAAGTGGGGATTTTCCCATATGACCATTTCACGAATGTACCATTAATATCAGGAATCCAGTAAAACATCAGATCTCTGACATCGCTGTGGCTGAGAAAAGATCTTGCAAGAATGGAACCAACGATGACTGAAGAGAATTGTTCAACATAACAGAAGTGCAGCCCTTCTGCAAATTGTTGTGGATTTCGGGGCTGGACACCAGCAAGTGTCAGAGTGTGAACCATTCAACGAAACATCCTTGACATGGGCTTTTACAGCCAAAGGCCAACTTGTGTACACTTGATGACCACATCTCACAAAGCTTTACACCTCGCCTGGACCTGTCAACACTGACATTGGACTGTTAATGACTCGAAGCATGTTGCCTGATCAGACAAGTCTTGTTTCAAATTGTATCGAGTGGATGGACTTGTTAGTGTATCGACACAAACTCATGAATCCAGGGACCCTGCATGTCAGCTGGGACTGTTCAAGATTGTGGATTCTCTGTAATGGTGTGTAGCATATGCAGATTGAGTGATATGGGACCCTGATATGTCTAGATATAACCCTGACAGGTGTCATGTACATAAGCATCGTGTCTAATCACCTGCATCCATTCATGTCCGTTGTGCATTCCAACAGGCTTGGGCATTTACAGCAGAGAGTGCGACACCCCATACATCCAGAATTATTACAGAGTGGCTCCAGGAACACTCTTCTGAGTATAAACACTTCCACTGGCCACTAAACTCCCAGACATGAACATTACTGAGCATATGCCTTGCAACGTGCTGTTCAGAAGAGATCTCCACCCCCTTGTACTCTTATGGATTTATGGACAGCCCTGCTGGATTCATGCTGTCAGTTCCCTCCAGCCGACTTCAGACGTTAATCGAGTATGTGCCACGTGGTGTTGCGGCACTTCTGTGTGCTTGTGGGGGCCCCACACAATATTAGGCAGTTGTATCAGTTTCTGGGTCTGTAGTCTATATTTTTTGTGATGGTCATGAAGCTGGTAGTACACATTACTGAAAGTGAGTTGGTATTGCTAAGAGTGTGCTGAAAGGTATTTTCAGTTTCTGGGCCCCACTTACCAGTCAATACCTCTTTAAAATGTATATTGGTAATATAAATCAATAACAGTTAAAAAAAAATTTAATTTTTTTTTCTTTTGGGTAGGCACAAAGTACCCTCTGTCCCTGATAATGCACATTATGAAAATTGCCTTGGTATTGCTAGAGTTATGGAAAACCACAAGAATGGTTGCAATACTGGCAGTCTGTCGTGCGCCAGACATTTTCAGTGTCCATGTGAGTAGTTGACTTGCTACAAACTAGCCATCTTCCTGATGCTAGTCACATAATGTGACTGTACGACCCTGTACAGCCAAGTGACCATCTTTTACTACAGAGATCCAGCATGGTCTTGAGTATGGTCCTACTAAGTCCATTAATTCCATATTCATGTGACATTCATGAGATCCTGGAGAAAATGGATCACAGACATCATAGAATAATAATGATAATTAACCTACTGTTTAACATGTAATCTGAACTATATGTCATTCTGGGAGAGTCTTCACATCACTGAGAGGTAAGAGTTAGCTCAAAGGCAGACTGAAGATTTACACGGTCTGACCAGGATTTGCTCATGTGATCTTTTGGTTTCCACACACATGCTTTCCACCAGTCCACCAGACCCAAAGTGGGACAACAAACTGCAGTCTCAGTCCTGTCACTGTGAAACACCAACACATGTTGATAGATATTTCTTCTTTTACACGAGGTGTAACATGATCTTCTTACAACCAAACACCATTCAGATGTGATTTCTGAAAGGGAAACCTGCTATGTGTATTTTCCTTGTGTACAAAATGTAGATGGCATCACATAAACCTACTTCATGCAGTTGTTCTGGAATGCTAATCATTTCATTATTGAAATGCACCAGTATGGTATATGTTGCCTGTCATCTTCAGGCTGTTGCACTTTTAATCACCAGCAGTGTGTGCTGAACCTGCTTGAAGAACTTGCTTTTCACTGGAGACTATAAACCTGTTATAGAACACAGTGCTTCGTTTACTTTTTGTACACTGGACAATATCAGTATTACAAAATTATCTAGGGCACAATTCCACTGCATAACTGTTTCTAACATGCAAGCAATGTCAATGATTGTATAGCACTTACAAAGAAAAATGGAAAGTGTAAGCTGCCATTCATGGGAGATTTGGGTCAATAGAACTGCATAATGATCTTAGTCAATGGAGGTGCATAGCTCAACACATGCATCAACAGAGTGGCATTAAATTCTGATTATCCTTCCTTTATTCATTAACAAAGAAATTCTTATAAGAAAATAATTATGTAGACTGTAATGAAAACAAGAGTACAATTAAACCACTACATTCTATTTGTGCTGATGTAGATTATACACTCCTCGAAATTGAAATAAGAACACCGTGAATTCATTGTCCCAGGAAGGGGAAACTTTATTGACACATTCCTGGGGTCAGATACATCACATGATCACACTGACAGAACCACAGGCACATAGACACAGGCAACAGAGCATGCACAATGTCGGCACTAGTACAGTGTATATCCACCTTTCGCAGCAATGCAGGCTGCTATTCTCCCATGGAGACGATCGTAGAGATGCTGGATGTAGTCCTGTGGAACGGCTTGCCATGCCATTTCCACCTGGCGCCTCAGTCGGACCAGCGTTCGTGCTGGACGTGCAGACCGCGTGAGACGACGCTTCATCCAGTCCCAAACATGCTCAATGTGGGACAGATCAGGAGATCTTGCTGGCCAGGGTAGTTGACTTACACCTTCTAGAGCACGTTGGGTGGCACGGGATACATGCGGACGTGCATTGTCCTGTTGGAACAGCAAGTTCCCTTGCCGGTCTAGGAATGGTAGAAAGATGGGTTCGATGATGGTTTGGATGTACCGTGCACTATTCAGTGTCCCCTCGACGATCACCAGTGGTGTACGGCCAGTGTAGGAGATCGCTCCCCACACCATGATGCCGGGTGTTGGCCCTGTGTGCCTCGGTCGTATGCAGTCCTGATTGTGGCGCTCACCTGCACGGCGCCAAACACGCAGACGACCATCATTGGCACCAAGGCAGAAGCGACTCTCATCGCTGAAGACGACACGTCTCCATTCATCCCTCCATTCACGCCTGTTGCGACACCACTGGAGGCGGGCTGCACGATGTTGGGGCGTGAGCGGAAGACGGCATAACAGCGTGTGGGACCGTAGCCCAGCTTCATGGAGACGGTTGCGAATGGTCCTCGCCGATACCCCAGGAGCAACAGTGTCCCTAATTTGCTGGGAAATGGCGGTGCAGTCCCCTATGGCACTGCGTAGGATCCTACGGTCTTAGCGTGCATCCATGCGTCGCTGCGGTCCGGTCCCAGATCGACGGGCACGTGCACCTTCAGCCGACCACTGGCGACAACGTCGATGTACTGTGGAGACCTCACGCCCCACGTGTTGAGCAATTCGGCGGTACGTCCACCCGGCCTCCCGCATGCCCACTATACGCCCTCGCTCAAAGTCCGTCAAGTGCACATACGGTTCACGTCCACACTGTCGCGGCATGCTACCAGTGTTAAAGACTGCGATGGAGCTCCGTATGCCACGGCAAACTGGCTGACACTGACGGCGGCGGTGCACAAATGCTGCGCAGCTAGCACCATTCGACGGCCAACACCGCGGTTCCTGGTGTGTCCGCTGTGCCATGCGTGTGATCATTGCTTGTACAGCCCTCTCGCAGTGTCCGGAGCAAGTATGGTGGGTCTGACACACCGGTGTCAATGTGTTCTTTTTTCCATTTCCAGGAGTGTAAATGAACATTACAACATAATCAGGAAAGATTCCATTTGCAAAAAATAAACACAATAAAATAAAAATAAACCTGATGTTTCCTCAGTTTTCCAGGTAGTTTTTACAAACTACTGCTTGCCTGATGTTTTCATGACCACTCTAATAATTTCTGAGAACTGATAGTACATTTCAGAAGTCAAAAATTGACATGGGGTACTGCACATTTCTTTCAACATTTGTAGTTATTCCTGTGTCATCCAAAGAACGAGGCCCCATTTAGAAGTTGGTTCCTCATGACAGAACAACAAGTAAGGACAATCGTTGTCTGATGCAGCAATGAATAGAAGACATCAGCATAGATACTCCATCATGAAGTTCCATATGCTAAATCTCTGTATGCTTACTTACATCAGATAAATGGTAAGTTTCACTGTTCAGTGAGAGTAACATATACATAGTGACATTCCTGTGGGTCTGCATTGTTTCCAAGTTAAGTACTCTATCTTGTTCAAGTTTTAATTAAGTGATCTAATATTTTGTGTGTGCTGTAGTATCTGTTCAACCTCCTCCAGAAGTAAATCTAGAATTGCTACAATACCACTACAATAGGACAAGCAAGTGTGTATGTTACTCCTATGTATATACTGCCCTGGTCTGCCTCTGTGCATCCTCTTAGCATTCCACTCATCAGTGACCAAAATATTCATTATGTATTCTATCTCCTGATGTGTCTAGCACAACGTGTTTAACCATATCTGAGCCCTCATGAGAAATGTCTTCAAACAAATTGTCCAGTTTCAGTCACAGCAGATTGAATCATTGCTGCTGAGTGTCTAATAAATGGCACCTTACTGTCACAACAGGCAGTTCCATGACAACTGCTGCTCCCATATTTCACCAGTATAACAGTAAAAACAGTAAATAAGAGGACAGGTCTGGATATTGCATGCAACTGGAAGCCCACTTCACAGCTCACAACCTTATATGAATGGTGTGTATTGCTTTCTTTTTGTCAATTATTGGATGTAACATATTTTCTCCATGTACAAAACTGTTCCCTGATTCTTATCTAGAAGATATTGCACATGAAGAATATGTTCATAAACTAGATGTGCATTTTGAATCACAGACTAATATCACTGTGGTGAAGATTAAATACGTTCATCTTAATGAACACCATGAACAGTAATTAAAACTGGAGATTGCTGAACTTTAGGGGGCTAGCAACCCATTTCAGGTTTAAGTATTTTTTGGATTAAGCTATAATGACATTATGTTACATAATGCAATCACACAAATTGTGTCAGATGCGTGCATTCATGCTGCTGTACTAAAATTGTGACTTGGATCTAGAAACATTTTTGTCAATTGTAGGATCTCAACGTATACTGGACACAACTGAAGCTGATTTTGAGGCTCTGCCTATTTCTCTTTTTCATAATTCATGAGGCACTTACTATAAGTGAATGAAGGCATGGCTCAGATTGAGATTAAACATAAAGGTAAAATCGTTCATTCACATGATATGCAAGGCTTACTTCAGAATAAGGCATGGAAGTTTCATTCTCAGTGTTTTTCACATCATGGTAGAAAAGCTTGTCCTTGTTATGATGCAAATGGTTTCCAGTGTTTCCACATCCAGACCTCCTGTCAGCAAGGCAGCCAGGGCAGGAGCTGTTTGTGAAAATGGGTTTCAAGAAGTGAAGGCTCACTTCTCTGCATTGCAGAACCTTTTACTGTAGTCCACAAACAAACAAACTTTTTGTTCAACTAAGAGTGGCTCGAAAGACAATTAAATTTCAATTAGACACAGATGCATCTGCTGGTCTCATAAATAAAACACCTATGAAGTGATTGGTAGCCCATAGCAACAGATGCCTGCTTCTGTTTTGACTGCATATAATGGACACAAAATACCAGTACTCAGCAAGTGCAGTTTGCCAGAAACTTTTTGTTATGTTACAAAGAGTGTTTCATTTCATGTACTATGTTCTAGAATAAGTAAAACATTTTTGGTTTAGACCTGTTTAATTTGTTCAGCCTGTGCATACAAGACAATATGATACATACCACTGTTTCAATGCTGCATGCTGATATTTAATAAATACAGTGGACTTTCTGAACCAGGATTAGAAAGGTATAAGGATTTTGAAGCACACAATTTTGTTAAAAACAGTGTGCAACCACCATTTCCTCATGCCTTACCTTTTCTCCATGCTATATGTGAGCAAGTTGTTCAGGAACTGCAACAATGGAAAGACAATGGAGTGATATGACCCATGTCTGAAATTCAGTGGTTATCACCCATGGTCATACTTAGAGACAGAAAAAATCATGTGTTTTCCATCTGTGTGCTGATTTTCAAGCCAAGACTGATTTATATGAGTCATACTACAGTTACCACTAGATGAAGAGTCCAAGCAGTATTTTGTAACCAACAATGATTTGAGATTCTTTCACTTTAGAGGCTACCATTTGGCAGCTGTTCTGCTCCTGCTATTTTTCAGTGTTTCCTGGAACAATTAACTGTTGAAGTTGCCTCATATACAAATTATCTGGATAATATCATTGTCACAGGCTGAACACCTATGGAACATTTGGCAAATTTAGAACACTTGTTAATAGTATTTCCTGTGGATGGCTTAAAGTGTAATTAGGGAAAGTGCTTCCTCTTCCACAGAGAACTTGAATATATTAGGACATGACATAAATGCACAGGTTATTCTTCTTGCTTCTTCACACTTGTCTGTGATCAGTGATTTTCCATTGCCCCATAACATCAAGGAGCTCCAGGCTGTCATGAGGATGCTTACATTCTCGTATTACATTAAGTTTATTGTAAATGTTATGCAGATTGCTACTACACTGAACCAGCTGTGCCAGAAAGGTGTTACTTTTGTGTGATCCCTAGAATGTCAGGATGCATTTTAACAGTCATGTATCATTAAGTCATCATTGTCCAATTGATTCTGATCCATCTAAGCCTGTTGTGGTAGCTGTAGATGCATCTTCTTATGGGACTGGAGTTGTGCTCTGCTGTAGAATTTGTTCATCTAATAGGCCCACTTGCTCTGCTGTAGAATTGTTCATCTAATAGGCCCACTGCTTTTTCCTTGAAAACTCTCCACAAAACACACAGGTATTACAATCACCCTGACAAAGAGGCATTCACCACTGACAGTGGTGTCCCCCAGTTCTGTCAGTATTTGTATGGTTGGAAGTTCTTTTTGATTACAGATCATCAACTTTGTGCAATCCTGTCCCACCTCAGACAGTGTAAAAATTGAAACATGAGGCTATATTTATTTTCTAATTATCTATACTGCAACAGGCCAGCTGCACAACATTCAAATGCTGACTTCTTGTCACAGTTACTGGTTGGTAGTCATATAGCATCTGATTCAACTGAGGAATCATGCTGCCAAATTCATATTCAAGATTTTGAAATTCTTCAAAATTGTCCTCTCAATTTTTGGCATATTTCTGGAGCAAGTACTTCCAACCCAGCTCATTGTGTTAGTTTTGCAATACATGCATCATGGGTGACCACATATTTTGAAAGAAATTCCTCATCCAGTGATGCATCACTGCTTTTTCCTTCGTCACATGCTATCCTCACAGTCAGGTGTTCTGCCATTGCACATGATGAATGACAGTACATGCATTGTGATTCCTCAGACCCTCCAGTGGGAAGTTCTCTCATTATTGCATCATGGTCATCGGGGCATAGTTCATATAAAGCAACTTGCCCAATGTTGTTGTACTTGACAGGGCATGGGCGCCCAGATTTGGCAAATGACCCCTCATTGTAATGAGTGTGTGGTGCATCAGTCTGCTCCACCACAAAGATTTTATGGTCACCATACCTGTACAGATCATGGCAACACAGCCATATTGATTTCACAGAGCCATTCAAGATTATGTCATGATTTTGATGGTAGACAAATACAGTTAATTTCCTTTTGCAGTCCCCATGCCATCCATCATTACTGCTAGTATTGTACCAGCCTTGTCTTGTCTTTTTTTTTCTCGGATATCTTCCTGGAGTCCTTGTCTTGGACAATGGATCACAATTAACATCAGCTGATTTTAAACAATTTTGTGCCACCAATGACATACACAATGTAACTACTGCTCCTTTTCACCCTCAGTCTGACGGTGAAACTGAACAGTCCATTCTAACATTCAAAAGTCACATGGAGAAACTCCATTCCTCCCACACATTGAAGCAACCATTAAATATTTTTCTTTCCTCCTATTGCTTCTCACTACACAAAGAGAAGTTGCCAGCAGGACTAATACACAGCTGTTGTCATTGACCCTGTTGCATCTTTTGCAGACACCAAAGAAACAGTTCATTCTGCCAGTTCAGACAACGTTTCAGCCACAGGGTAGAGTTAGCTTTAAAGTTTTCAGCAAGAAACAGCATTGGGAGAAAGGGGTCATTGCATAACCTGGATTGTTTGCAAGTTTAATACTCTATCTTATTCAAGTTTTAATAATGTGATCTAATATTTTGTATGTGTCATACTATCTGCTCATCTTCCTCCAAAAGCAAATCTAGAACTGCTACAATGCCACTACAGTTATCATTGTCCCATGAATAAGAGAGCTGTTCTGAACATACAAGAAATGTAAACAAGAGCAGATGTAGATAAACTTAAATAGCTTTAAATATTTCTAAATGAAAATGAAGAGACCTAACAGAGAAAAGTCCATCTATTATGAATGGTAAAACAATGACCTTCCAGTTATTCGATGTGAACAGCTGAAGCTGTCATCACACCTCCCACTTCACAACTGACAGATGTGATTAGCATCACTAACCTTTTGTGTATTGCAGTACTACTAGTTCTGTGAGTTCTGCTTTTGTCTGCAGATTCTTCATGTATGAACAGACAATACTTTACTTCAGACTATTCTTGTATGCAGCATATTACTGTGTATTCATCAACATGTACGCTATGTGATTAAAAGTATCCAGACACCTGCAAAAATATACATTTTGCATATCAGGTGCACTGTGCTGCCACCTATTGCCGGTTACTCAATATCAGCAACCTCAGTAGTCATTAAACATCACAAGAGAGTGGAATGGGGCACTTCGCAGAACTCATGGACTTCAAACGTGGTCAGGTGATTGGATGTCATTTGTGTCATATGTCTGTATGCAAAATTTTCACACTCCTAAACGTCCCTAGGTCCAATGTTTATGATGACATAGTGAAGTGGAAACATGAAAGGACATGTACAGCACAAAAGTGTACAGGCCGGCCTCGTCTGTTGACTGACAGAGACCGCTGACAGATGAAGAAGGTTGTAGTGTGTAATAGGCAGAAATCTATCCAGACCATCACATGGGAATTCCAAACTGCATCAGGATCCACAGCAAGTATTATTACTGTTAGGCAGGAGTGGTCGAGCAGCTACTCATAAGCCACAAATCGCACTGGTAAATGCCACATGACACCTTGTTTGGTGTAAGGAGCATAAACATTGGTTGATTGAACAGTGGAAAGACATTGTATGGTGTGACGAATCATGGTATACAATGTGGAAATCCGATAGCATGTTTGGTGAATGTATGGTGAATGCCCATTGAACATCATCTGCTAAAATGTGTAGTGCCAACAGTAAAATTTGGAGGTTGTAGTGTTATGGTGTCGTCGTGTTTTTCATGGAGGGGGTTTGCACCCCTTGTTGTTTTGCATGGAACCAACACAGCATAGGCCTACATTGCTGTTTTAAGGACATTCTTGCTGCCCAGTGTTGAAGAGCAATTTGGGCTTGGTGATGGCATCTTTCAACACAATTGAGCACCTGTTAATAATGCAAGGCTTGTGGTGGAGAGGTTACATGACAATAACATCCCTGTAATGGACAGGCCTGCACAGAGTCTTGATCTGAATCCTACAGAACACCTTTGGGATGTTTTGGAACGCCAATTACGTACCATCCCTGGCCAACAGACATTGATATCTCTCCTCAGTGGAGCATTCCGTGGAGAATTGGCTATCATTCACCAAGAAACATTCCAGCACCTGACTGAATGTGTGGCTGTAAAATTGGAAGCTGTCATCAAGGCTAGGGGTGACCAACACCTACCAGACTTGCAGAAGAGGTTCCATGTGGAGACAATAGCCATGCCAGTTTCATAGATGAACACTAGCAGAACGAGATGACAGTGTCCACAACACTGATGCAATAGCGCATCACCTTCTTAAAGCCAAAACAAATCCTGGGGGTGACAGTAGTCGCTTGGAGAGAAGTTGGCATGTAGCCTGTAGTATTCAATTACAATTCAATTTCAGTGTCGCATCGTCACTGTGAGGGTGTGAGGGTTATAGTAAACGGGCAGTGGTGCATCGGATACAAGCCACTGGACTCCCAAGAGAGGTTTGAACCCGCACGTCAAAGATGTACACTAGCAGAATGACACTAAATATCATATTGTGGCTTAAGCAATAGCCCAGACCCCACCTAATGGTGAGACAACTACTGAGTGTGGCATGGAGATTGTAGTATTCAATCACAATGTAATTTCTGTGTCGCATCGTCAATCTGAGGGTGCGAGGGTTACAGTAAATGAACAGTGGTGCACTGGATACAAGTTACAGGACTCCCAGGAGGGGTTCCATGCAGTGACTGTAGCCTCGCCAGAATCACAGATGTACACTGGCAGAATGACTCTGACAGTGTCCTCGAGGTTTATGCAATAGCCTAGCACCCGCCTAATGCTGAAACAACTCCAGAGCGGCATTAGTCTCTTGGAGAGAAGTCGGCATGGAGCCTGTAGTGTTTAATGACGAAGCAATTTCTGAGTCAACTCGTCAATGTGAGGCTGCAAGGGTTACAGTAAATGGGGAGTGGTGAATCAGATACAAGGTACTGGACGTACAGGAAAGATTCCACGCGGTGACACTAACTGTGCCAGTATTACAGATGTACACCAGCAGTATAACTCCAGCAAAGTCCTCGTCATTTAAGCAATAGTCCAGCAACGGCTTATTGAGAGACAACTTCTGAGCGCGGCATTAATGTCTTGGAGAGGTTGGCATGGAGCCTGTAGTACACAAAGGCGATGCAATTTTTGTGTTGGATCGTGAATGTGAGGGTGCGAGCATTACAGAAACAGGCAGTGGTTAATCGGATAGAGTCTACTGGACTACCAGGAGAGGTTCCTTGCAGTGACAGTAGCAGCACCAATATCATAGATGTACACTAGTAGAACGACTACGACAATGTCCTCAAGGGTTATGCAATAGCCCAGCACTCACCTAAAGAAGAGACAGCTCCTTAGAGCAGCATCAGACCAGCACTCCCCTAATGGTGAGTCCGCTCCTGAGGGCAGCATTAGTCTCTTGGAGAAAAGTTGGCATGGAGCCTGTAGTACTCACAAGGAAACTTCCCCATCGCACCCCCCTCAGATTTAGTTATAAGTTGGCATAGTGGATAGGCCTTGAAAAACGGAACACAGATCAATCGAGAAAACAGGAAGAAGTTGTGTGGAACTATGAAAAAAATAAGCAAAATATACAGACTGTGTGGTCCATGCGTAAGATAGGCAACATCAAGGATAATGTGACCTAAGGGGCGCCGTGGTCCCGTGGTTAGCTTGAGCAGCTGCGGAACGAGAGGTCCATGGTTCGAATCCTCCCTCGAGTGAAAAGATTACTTTTTTTATCTTCGCAAAGTTATGATCTGTCCGTTCGTTCACTGACGTTTCTATTCAGCGTATTAGGTTAAGTGTCTGTGTTTTGCGACCGCACCGCAAAACCGTGCGATTAATTGACGAAAGGACATGCCTCTCCAATGGGAACTGAAAACATTTGATCGCAAGGTCATAGGTCAACCGATTCCTCCACAGGAAAACACGTCTGATATATTCTATACGACACTGGTGACGCTGTGCGTCCCATGACAGGAATATGTTCTTCACCCACCTAACTTGTACACTTGGCGAATGGGTAAAAAGATTTAGGTTTTCTTGTGGATGTTATAACACTCCCAAAAAAGTGATGAAAACATAACGGACGGACAGATAATAATTGTCTGAAAATAAAAAATTAAAATTTTCACTCTAGAGAGGACTTGAATCAAGGACCTCTCGTTCGGTAGTCGCTCACGCTAACCACGGGAGCACGGCAGTTCTTCGCGCAGGTTGTCCTTGATGTTGCATACCTTGCACATGGACTACTCAGTTTGTATATTTTGTTTATTTTTTTCATAGTTCCACACAACTTATTCCTGTTTTCTCGATTGATCTGTGTTCCGTTTTTCAAGGCCTATCCACTGTGCCAACTTATAACTAAATCTGAGGGGGGTGCGATGGGGAGGTTCCCTTGTCAGTCGCAATGCAATTTCTGTGTTGCATTGTTGATGTGAGGGTCCAAGGGTTACAGTAAATGGGCAGTGGCGCATCAGATATAAGCAACTGGTCGTTCTGGAGAAGTTCCTTGCGGTGACCATAGCCACACCAGTATCATAGACGTACACTAGCAGAATGACTCAGACAATCTCTCCAACACTTATGCAATAGGCAAGCAACAGCCTAATGGCAAGACATCTCTTGAGGGCAGCATTAGCCTCTTGGACAGAAGTGGGCACGGAGCGTGCAGTATTAAATTGTGATTCAAATTCTGTGTTCCATCATCAATGTGAGTGTCTGAGGCATACAGTAAATGGGCAGAGGTGCACCGGATACAAGCTTTTCGACAGAAGTCATCATGGAGCCAGTAGTAACCAATCGTGATGAAATTTCATAGACTCATCATCAATGTGAGGGTGCAAGGGTTATAGTAGATTGGCAGTGGTGCAGTGGATACAAGCTACTGGAAACCCAGGAGCCAGCCGTAGTGGCCGAGCAATTCTAGGCGCTTCAGTTGGGAACCACATGACCGCTACGGTCGCAGGTTAAAATCCTGCCTCGGGCATGGATGTGTGTGGTGTCCTTAGCTTAGTTAGGTTTAAGTAGTTCAAGGTTCTAGGGGGACTGATGAGCTCAGATGTTAAGTCCCATAGTGCTCAGAGCTATTTGAGCCAAACCCAGGAGCGGTGACCATATCTGCAGCAGTATCGTAGATGTACACTAGGAGAATGTCTCCGACAATGTCCTCGAGGGTTAAGCAATAGCCCACCACATGCCTAATGGTGAGACATCTCCTAAGGTTGGCGTTAGTCTTTTGGGAGATGTCGGCATGGAGCCTGTAGTATTACAATGCGATGCAGTTTATGTGTCACATCATCAATGTGAAAGTGTGAGGATTACAGTAAATAGGTAGTGGTGTATCGGATACTAGCTACTGGACTCCCACGAGAGGTTCTGTGCAGTGACCATATCTGCACGAGTATCATAGATTTAGAATGGCAGAATGACTCTGAAACTGTCTCAGAGGCCTGTGCAATGGCCCAGACCCCCTCCTAATGGTGAAGAATCTTCTAAGGGCAGCATTAGTCTCTTGGAAAGAAGTCGGAATGGAGCCTGAAGTCATGAAAAGTGTTGCAGTTTCTGTGCCACATCGTCAATGCGAGGGAGCGTAGGCCACAGTAACCAGGGAGGGATGAATCGAGAACAAGCTACTGGACTCACAGGAGACTTCCATGCAGTGTCCGTAACTGTGCCAATATCATAGATCCGCAGTAGCAGTATGACTCCAAAAATGTCCTTGACGCTTATGCAGTAGCCCAGTAGCCGCCTGATGGCAGGACAACTCATGAGTGAGGCATTAGTCTCTGGGAGAGAAGTTGGCATGGAACCCACTGTATTCAGTCCTGATGCAATTTCTGTGTCGCATCGTCAATGTGAGGGGGTTCGAGGGTTACAGTAAATAGGCAGTGGTGTATCGGATACAACCTACTGGACTCCCTGGATTGGTTACATGTGGTGTCTGTAGCAGCGCGATTGTTATAGATCTACACTAGCAAAATTACCAGTACATTGTCCTCGAGGCATATACAGTAGCCCAGCACCAGCCTAATGGCCAGACATCTCAAGAGGACAGCTTTAGTCTCTTAGAGATAAGTCGGCACACAGCCAGTAGTATTAAATCGCAATGCAATTCTGTGTCGCATCGTCATTGTGAATGTGTGAGGGTTACAGTAAATGGGCCAAGGTGCACCAGATGCAAGCTACTGGATTCCCAGGAGAGGTTATTGCGGTGACAGCAGCCGCAAGAGTATCATAGACGTACAATAGCAGAATGACTCATACAGTGTCTACGACGCTTATGCAATAGACCAACACCCACTTAAAGACGAGACAACTCCTAAGGGTGGCATTAGCCTCTTGGAGATTAGTCGGCATGAACCTGTAGTATCCACCGCGATGGAAGTTCTGTGTCGTATGGTCAAAGTGAGTGTGCGAGGGTTACAGTAAATGGGCAGAGGTGCACCGGATGCAATCTACTTTATGCCCAGGAGGGTTTCCATGCAGTGACCGTAGCTGCACCAGTATCGTAGATGTACACTGGCAGAATGTCTAAGACAATGTCCTCGAAGCTTATGCAATGGTCCAGCAACCGCCTATTGGCGAGACAGCTGCTAAGGGAAGCAATAGTCTCTTGGAGAAAATTTGGCATGGTGCCTCCAGCATTCAATCCGAATGAAATTTCTGTGTCGCGTCGTCAATATGAGGATGCGAGGGGTACAGTAAACGGGCAGTGGTGCATCGGATACAACCTTCTGGACTCCCAGGAGAGGTTCAATGTAGTGCCCATATCGGCGCCAGTAACATAGATGTACACTAGCAGAATGAATCTGACAATGACCTCGTGGTTTATGCAGTAGACCAGCACCAGCCTAATGGCGAGACAACTCTTGAAGGTGGCGTTAATCTCTAGGAGTAAAGTCGCCCTCGAGCCTGTAGTATTCATTCACAATGCAGATTCTGTGCCCGACAATGTCCTTCACACTTATGCAGTAGCCCAGCAACTGCATATTAACTACACGACTCCCGAACGTGGTATTAGTCTCTTTGAGAGTAGTCGGAATGGAGCCTATATTTCTGTGACGCTTCATCAATGTAAGGGACTAAGGGATACAGTAATCGGTCAGAAATGGATTAGATACAAGCTACTGGACTCCATATGGTGATCGCAGCTGCGCAGTATCATTGACATGCACTAGCAGAATAACTCTGAGAATGTCCTCGACACTTACGCAATAGCCCAGCACCTGCCTAACTTTGAGACGACTCGTGAGGGTGGCATTAGTCTCTTCAAGAGAAGTCGGCATGGACCCTGTAGTATTCAGTCAAGATCCAATTTCTGTATCGTATCGTCAATGTGACGATGCGAGGATTACAGTAAACAGGAAGTGGTTCATCGGATACAAGCTACTGGACCCCTTAAAGAGGTTCCATTCGGAGACCGCAGCCGAGCGCTTATCATAGATGTATATTAGCATAACATCTCTGATACTGTCCTGGACGCTTATGCAATAGACCATCACCCGCCTAATGACGAGATAACTCATGAGGGAGTCATTAGTCTCTTGGAGAGAAGTCTGCATGGAGCCTGCCATATTCAGTCCCGATGCAATTTCTGTGTCGTATCGTTAATGTCAACGTTCGAGGGTTACAGTGGTGTATCAGATACAAGCTACAGGTCTCCTGAGAGAGATTCCCTGTGGTGACCATACCAGCGTATCTACCATAGATGCACATGAGCAAATTACTAATACAGTGTCCATGAGGAATGGAGCTTGTTGTATTAAATCGCGATTCTATTTCTGTGTTGCAACGTGAATGTGGATTTGCGAGGGTATGAGGCACATGAGATACAAGCTACTTGACACCCAGGAGAGGTTCAATGTGGTGACCGCAGCAGTGGCAGGAACGTAACCGTACACTAACAGAACGACTCAGAAGACTACCTCGACTGTTATGCAAAAGCCCAGCACCAGCCTAATGGCGAGAGAACTCCAGAGGATGGCATCTGTCTCTTAGAAAGAAGTCAGCATGGGGCCTTTAGTATTCATTCGCAAAGCAATTTTATTGTCGTATCATCAATGTGAGTGTGTGAGGGTTACAATAAACGGTCAGAGTTGCATAAGATACACACTACTGGACTAATAGCAAAGGTTCCATGCGGTGACCATAGCTGTACCAGCATCATAGATGTACACAAGCAGAATGACTCCAACAATGTACTCGACGCTGTAGCCCAGCACCGACCTAATGGCGAGACAACTCCTGAGGGTACCATTAGTCTCCTGGAGAGAAGTCAGCATGCTGCCTGGAGTACTGAATCATGATGCAATTTCTGTGTCGGATCTTCAGTGTGGAAGGGGGGGGGGGGGGGTTACAGCAAACTGTCAGAGGTGGATCAGATACAAGCTACTGGATTACATGTGGTGACCGCAGCCGTACCAGTGTTATACATGTACACCTGCAGAATGACTCCGGCAATGTCCACGAGGCTTATTCAATAGCACAGCACCTGCCTAATGGCGAGACAACTCATGAAGGAGACATTAGCCTCTTGGAGAGAAGTCGGCATGGAGCCTTTACTATTCAATCACAATGCAATTTCTGTGTCACTTCGTCAATGCGAATCTGCAAGGGTTTCAGTAAATGGGCAGTGGTTCGTCAGATACAAGCTACTGGGCTCACAGAGAGATTATTTTAGGAGACCATAGCCACGCTAGTGTAATAGATGTAGACTAACGAAATGTCTCCGACAATGTCCTTGATGCCTCTGCATTAGCTCAGCACCTGGCTAGTGGAGAGACAACACCTGATTGTAGCAATAGTCTCCTGGAGAGAGGTCGGCATGGTCACTATGCAATTCCTATATCGCATCGTTAATGTTAGTGAGAGAGGCTTACTGCAGTGGTGCATTGGACACAAGCCACTGGAATCCTTGGAGAGGTTCCTAGCAGTGACCATATCCAAGCCAGTATCACAGATGTAGCCTAGCAAAAAGACTCCTACAATGTCCTTGACGTTTATGCATTAGCCCAGAACCCGGCTATTGGCGATACAACGCATGAATGCATTTTTAAAATTTAAAGAGAAGCCGCTATGGAGCCTGTAGTATAAAATCACGATGCAATTTCTGGTTTGCATCGTAAAAGTGAAGGTGAGAGTGTTACAGTAAATGGGCAATGATAATCGGATACAAGCTACTTGACTCCTAGGAGAGGTTCCATAAGGTGACTCTAACTGCGCCAGTATCAATGATGTACACTACCAAAATGAATCTGACAATGTCCTAGACACTTATGCAATAGCCCAGTACCTTCTTAATGGCAGGACAACACCGAAGGGTGGGTCTAGTCTCTTGGAGAGAAGTTGGCATGGAGCCTGAAGTATTCACACGTGATGTAATATCTTTGTCACTTCGTCTGTGTGAGGGTCCAAGGGTTACAGTAAACTGCCAAAGATACATTGGATATAGGCTTCTGGTCTGGCAGGAGAGGTTCCAAAAGGTGACTTTAACTGTGCCAGTATCATATATGTACATCAGCACAATGACTCTGACAATGACCTCGATGCTTATGCAATAGCCCAGCACCCGCCTAATTCCGAGACAACTCCTAAGCGCGGCATTAGTCTCATGGTGAAGGCTTGGAGCCTGTACTATTGGTTCGTGATGCACTTTCGGTCTTTCATCATCAGTGTGAGTGTGCAGGGGGTATTGGATAGAAGGTCCCAGACTCACAGGATAGCTTCCATGTGGTGACCATAGCCGTGCTTGTGTAATAGAAGGTCCCAGACTCACAGGATAGGATCCATGTGGTGACCATAGCCGTGCTTGTGTAATAGATGTAGACGAGCAAAATCACTCCGACACTATCCTTGATGCTTATGAACTAGCCCAAGACCCGCCTAATGGAGAGACAACTCATTAGGACGTCATTAGTCCCCTGGATAGAGGTCAGCAAGGTCGGTATGCAATTTCCGTGTTAATGTGAGGGTGCAAAGGTTACATTAAATGGGTTTCAGTGAATCGCAAACAAACTAACGGACTCCCAGGAGAGGTTCCTTGATTTCACGGTAGCCACGTTAGTCTCTCAGAGAGAAGTCGACATGGAGCCTGTAGCATTCAATCACATCGCAGTTTGTGTGTTGCATCGTCAGTGTGGTGCATCAGAAACAAGCTGCTGGACTCCAAGCACAGGTTCCATGTGGTGACTGAAGCCACTTTATTCTCTTGGAGAGAAGTCGGCATGAGCCTATAGTATTCAATCGCAACGCAATTTCTGTGTTGGATCGTCAATGTGAGTGTGCGGGAGTTACAGCAAACATTTGGTGGTGCATCGGAAAAGCCGGCTGCTGTGGCCGAGCGGTTCTAGGCGCTTCCGTCCGGAAACGCGCTACTGCCACATTCGCAGGTTCGAATGCTGCCTCGGGCATGGATGTGTGTGTGATGTCCTTAGTTTAGTTAGGTTTAGGTAGTTCTACGTCTAGGGGACTGATGACCTCAGGTGTCCCATAGTCCCATAGTTCTCAGAACCATTTGAACCATTTGCATCGGAAAAAAGCTAATAGATTCTCAGGAGACGTTCCTTGCGGTGAACGTAGTCACATTAGCCTTTCAGAGAGAAGTCAGCATAGAGCCAGTAGTATTCAATTACGATGCAATTTCTATGTTGAATCGTCAATGTGAGGGTGCGGAGCGTAACAGTAAACAGGTTGTGATACATTGGAAACTAGTTAATGTACTCCCAGGTGCGATTCCATGCGATGACCATACAGACGTTGGTAACTCGTAGAGAAGTCGGCAAGAATGCTGCAGTATTTAATCGCGAGACAATATCCGAGTAAATGGGACGTGGTGTGCGGAGGCTATATTCAAGGGGGGGGGGGGGGGGGGAAGTGCTTTGGAAACAAGTTACTGGCTTCCCAGCAGACGCTCCATGAGTTGATCGTTGCCACGTTCGTCTCTCGGAAGGAAATTGGCGTGAAGCCTGTAGTATTCAAACGCCATAAATTTCTATGATACAGTGTAAGTGTGAGGTTGCGAGGGTCACAGTAAAAGGGGATGTGGTGCATCGGAAACAAGCTACTGAGCTCCCAGGAGAATTACCATGCAGTGACCTTAGCCACGTTAGCCTCTCGGAGAGAAGTCACCGTGAAGTCTGTAGTATTCAATCGCGACGCAATTTTCCTTTCGCAACGGTAATATGAGGGTGCGAGGATTACAGTAAAGGGGATTTGGTGTATCGGAAACAAACTAGTGTGCTACCGGGATAGGTTACATGTGGTGACCATAGCCACGTTTGTCTATCGAAGAGAAGTCGTCATGGAGCCTACAGTAATACATCGACACGCTACTTCTGTGTTGCATCGGCTACACGAGGTTATGGAGGTTACAGTAAACGTGTGGAATTGCATCGGAAACAAGCTAGTGCACTAGCAGGAGACATTCCATGAGGTGATTGTTTCCCCGTTTGTGTCTCGGAAAGAAAACGTCATGGAGCCTGCAGTATTCAATTGCGATGCAATTTTTATGATGCTGTGTGAATGTGGGGGTGCGAGGTATACAGTAAAGGTCATGTGGTGTACTGGAAACAAGCTACTGGAGTCACGGGAGATTTTCCATGCATTGACCGTAGCCACGCTAGTCTCTCGGAGAGAAGTCGTCATGGAGAGTGTAGTATTCAATTGCAACGCTATGTCTGTGTTGCATCGTCAATGTGAAGGAGCAGAAGTAACAGTCAGTGGGTTGAAGTGCATCGGAAACACGCTACTGGCCTGTCAGGAAACGTTCCAAGAGGTGACCGTTGCCATGTTCGTCTCTCATAAAGAAATCGAAATGGAGCATGTAGGTTTCAATCGGGACGCGATTTCTATGATGCAATATAAATGGGAGGGTGCGAGGTTTACAGTATAGGAGAAGTAGTGCATTGGAAACACGCTACTGGCTTGCCAGGAGGCATTCCGTGAGATGATCGTTGACACGTTCGTCTAACGGGAAGTAATCGGGAAGGACCCTGCAGTATTCAATTCCCATGCAATTTCTATTAAGCAATGTAAATGTGAGCGTGCGAGGGTTACAGTAAAGGGGATAGGGTGCATCAGAAACAAGCTACTGTACTCCAAGGAAAGGTTACATGCGGTGACGTTAGCCCAGTTTGTTTATCGAAGATGAGTCGTCACTTAGCCTGTACTATTCAATTGCGATGCTATGACTTGGCTGCATCGTCAATGTGAGTGTGCGGAGGTTATATTCAACACGTTGAAGTACTTTGGAGACAAGTTACTGGCTTCCCAGCAGACGCTCCATGAGGTGATCGTTGCAACGTTCGTCTCTCGGAAGGAATTTGGCAAGGTGCCTGTAGTACTCAAACGCCATAAATTTCTATGATGCAGTGTAAGTGTGTGGTTGCAAGGGTCACAGTAAAGGGGATGTGGTGCATCGGAAACAGGCTACTGGGCTCCATGGAGAATTACCATGCAGTGACCTTAGCCACGTTAGCCTCTCGGAGAGAAGTCACCGTGAAGTCTATAGTATTCAATCGCTACGCAATTTTCCTTTCCCAAAGTCAATGTGAGGGTGCGAGGGTTAACAGTAAAGGGGATGTGGCGTATCGAAAACAAACTAGAGTACTCCCAGGATAGGTTACATGTGGTGACCATAGCCATGGTTTGTCTATCGAAGAGAAGTCGTCATGGAGTCTGTAGTAATATATCAAGACGTTATTTCTGTGTTGCATCGGCTACATGAGGTTATGGAGGTTACACTAAACGTGTGGAATTGCATCGCAAAACAAGCTAGTGCACTAGCAGGAGACGTTCCATGAGGTGATTGTTTCCACTTTTGTGTCTCGGAAAGAAATCGTCATGGAACCTGTAGTATTCAATTGCGATGCAGTTTCTGTGATGCTGTGTAAATGTGAGGGTGTGAGGTACACAGTAAAGGTCATTTTCCATGCACTGACCGTAGCCACCTTAGTCTCTCGGAGAGAAGTCGTCATGGAGAGTGTAGTATTCAATAGCAACGCTATTTCTGTATTGCATCGTCAATGTGAGGGAGCAGAAGTTACAGTCAGTGGGTTGAAGTTCCTCGGAAACACGCTACGGGCCTGTCAGGAAACGTTCCTTGAGGTGACCGTTGCCATGTTCGTCTCTCATAAAGAAATCGAAATGGAGCATGTAAGTTTCAATCGGGACGCATTTTCTATGATGCAATAAAAATGGGAGGGTGCGAGGTTTACGGTAAGGGAGAAGTAGTGCATTTGAAACACGCTACTGGCATGCCAGGAGGCATTCCGTGAGATGATCGTTGACACGTTCGTCTAACGGGAAGTAATCGGCAAGGACCCTGCAGTATTCAATTCCCATGCAATTTCTATGAAGCAATGTAAATGTGAACATGCGAGGGTTACGGTAAAGGGGATATACTGCATCGGAAACAAGCTACTGTGCTCGGAGGACAGGTTATATGAGGTGACCGTAGCCACGTTTGTCTATCGAAGATAATTCGTCATGGAATCCGTAGTATTCAATCGTGACGGTATTTATGTGTTGCACCATCAATGTAAGGGTGCGGAGGTTACAGTAAACATGTTGAATAGCATCGTAAACAAGCTACTGCGCCAACAGGAGACGTTCCATGAGGTTAATGTTGCCACGTTCATCTCTCGGAAAGAAATCGGCTAGGAGCCAGTAGGATTCAATGGGGATGCAATTTCTGTGATGCAATATAAATTTGTTAATGCGTGGATTTCAGTAAGGAGGATGTGGTGAATCGGAAACTAGCTACTGGCCTGCCAGGAGTCATTCCATGGGTTATTGTTGCCACTTTTATCGAAGAAAAGTCGTCATAGATGCCGTAGTATTCAATCGCGACCCTATTTCTGTGTTGCATAATCAATGTGAGGGTGCGGAGGTAACAGTCAACGGGTTTATAAGTGCATCGGAAACAAGCCACTGGACTCCCATTAGAATTTCCATGTGGTGATCATAGCCACGTTATTCTGTTGGAGAGATAACGCCATGGAGCCTGTAGTATACAACATTTGTTCAATATCTGTTTCGCAACGTCAAAGTGAGGGTACGACGGTTACAGTAAAGGGGATGTGGTGCATCGGAAACAAGCTACTGGACTCCCTGGAGACGTTCCATTCAGTGACCATATCTAAGTTTGCCTATCGAAGAGAAGTCATCATGGAGACTGTAGCATTCAATTGCAACGCTATTTCTGTGTTGCATCGTCAATTTTAGGGTGTGAAGGTTACAGTCAGTGGGCTGAAGTGCATCGGAAACAAGCTGCTGGAATACCAGGAGACGTTCCATGAGGTTATCGTTGCCACGTTCGTCCCTCGGAAATAAACTGGCATGGAGCCTCTTAGTATTCAACTGTGATGCACTTTCTACGATGCAGTGTAATTGTGAAGGTGCCAGGGTTACAGTAATGGGGACGTGGTCCACCTGAAACACGCTATGAATCGAAGCAGAATTTCCATGCGTTGACCGTAGTTATGTTACTCTCTCAGAGAAAAGTCGTCATGGAGGCTGCAGTATTCAATTGCGACGCTATTTCTGTGTTCCACCGTCAATGTGAGGGAGCGTAGATTACAGTCATTGGGTTGAAGTGCATCGGAAGCAAGTTACTGGCCTGCCAGGAGACCATCCATCAGGTGGTAGTTTCCACGTCCGTTTCTCGGAAAGAAATCGGCATCTAACCTATAGTATTTAATCGCGATGCAATTTCTGTGATGCAGTGTAAATGTGAGGGATCGAAGGGTAGAGTAATGGGGATGTGCTACATCAGAAACAAGCTACTGGACTCCCAGAAAAACCTCCATGCGCTGACCGTAACCACCTTAGACTCTCGGAGAATAGTCGTCATTGTACCTGTTTTATTCAATCGCGACGCTATTTCTGTGTTGCATCGTCAATGTCAAGGTGCGGAGGTTACAGTAATTGTGTTGAAGTGCATCGGAAACCAGGTACTGTCCTGCCAGGACACAGTCCGTTAGGTGATCGTTTCCATGTTCGTCCATAGGGAAGAAGGCGGCATGGAGCCTGTAGTATTCAATTGTGTGGCAATTTCTATAATGGAATGTAAATGTGAGGATCGAGGGTTACAGTAAATGTTACGTGGTCCATCATAAACAAGCAACTGAACTCCCACGAGTATTTCCATGCGGTGACCGTAGCCACATTAGTCTCTCAGGGAAATGTCGTCATGGCGCCTCTAGTATTCAATCGCGTTGCAGTTTCTGTTTTGCAACGTCAATGTGAGGGTGCGAGGGTTACAGTAAAGGGGATGTGCTGCTTCGGAAACAAGCTACTGAACTCCCTGGAGGTGTTCCATTCGACGACCGTAGCCACGTTTCTCTATCGAAGAGAAGTCATCATAGAGTGTGTGGTATTCATTCCCGACGCTATTTCTTTGTTGCATCGTCAATGTGAGGGTGCGGATGTTCAAGTCAATGGGTTGAAGTGCATCGGAAACAAGATACAGGAATGATAGTAGACGTTCCATGGCGTAATCGTTGCCAAATTCGTCTTTCGGAAAGAAATATGCATGGAGCCTGTAGTATTCAATCGCGATGCAATTTCTAGGATGCAATGTAATTGCTGTGGTGCGAGGGTTACAGTAAAGGCGAAGTGGTGCATCGGAAGCGCGCTACTAGGCACCCAGGAAAGGTTATGTGCGGTGACCGTAACGACGATAGTGTCTCGGAGATAAGTATTTAAACTCTATTTCGTGTTACATCGTCAATGTGAGGTTGCAGAGGTTACAGTCAATAGGTTGAAGTTTATCGGAAACAAGCAATTGGCCTGCCAGGAGTCATTCCATGAGGTGATCGTTGCCACGTTCATGTCTCGGAAAGAAATCGGCATCGGATCGATAGTATTCAATAGCGATGCAATTTCTATGATGCAGTGTAAATGTGCGGGTGCGAGGGTTTCAGTAAAGGGAATGTGGTGCATCGAAAGAAGCTACTGGACTCCAAGGAGAATTTTCATGCAGTGACCGTAGGAACGTAAGTCTCTCAGAGAAGTCATCGCGCAGCCTGTAGTATCCAATCGCGACGCAATTTCTGTTTTGCAACATTAATGTGAGGATGCGAGGGTTACAGTAAAGGGGATGTGGTGCATCGGTAACAAATTACTGGACTCCCAGGAGAATTTTCATGCACTGACTGTAGCCACGTTTGTCTCTCGGAGAGAAATCGTCATGGAGCCTGTAGTAGTGAAACGTGACTCTATTTCTGTGTTGCATCGTCAATGTGAGGGTGCAGAGTTTACAGTCAACGGGTGGAAGTGCATCGGAAACAAGCTACTGGTCTTCCAGGAGACATTCCATGAGGTTATCGATGCCACATTCGTCGGTACGGAGATTCTAGTATTTAATCTCGATGCAATTTCTATGATGGAATGTAATTGTGGGGGTGCAAGTGTTACAGTAAATGGGATGTGGTGCATCGGTAACACGTTAGTGGAGTACCAGGAGAAGTTACATGCGCTCACTGTAACCACCTTGGTCTATTGAAGAGAAGTCGTCATGGAGCCTGTAGTATTCAATAGCTATGGAATTTCCGTTTTGGATCGTCAGTGTGAGGGTGTGAGGGTTACAGTAAACGGGTTGTGGTGCATCCAAAACAAGCCAATGGTTTCCCAGGAGAGATTCCATGAGCTGACCGTAGAAATGTAAAACTCTCAGAGAGAAGTAGGAATGGAGACTGCATTATTCAATAGCTTGAAATTTCTATGATGCAACATCAATGTGAGGATGCGAGGGATATAGTAAAGGCGATGTGGTGCATCGGAAACCAGCTATTGGACTCCGAGGAGAATTTACAGGCGGTGACCGTAGCCATTGTACTCTCTCGGAGAGATGTCGTCATGGACTTAGTAATACTCAATCACGACACAATTTCTCTGTTGCACCGTCAAGGTGTAGGTGCGAGGGTTACATAAAATGGGTTGGTTTGTATCGGAAACAATCAAATTGAATCAAAGGAGACGTTGCATTTAGTGACCGCAACCACGTTAATCTCTCGGAAAAAATTTGGATGTATTAGATCGCGACGCATTGTCAGTATGAGGGTGGTGGGGGGGGGGGGGGGTAACAGCAAAGGGGGTGTGGTGGATTGGAAGCAAGATACTGGACTCCCAGGAGAATTTCCACGAGGTGACCGTAAAACGTTAGTCCCTCGTAGTGAAGTCGTCATACAGTCTGCTGTAAACAATCGGGAGGCCATTTCTGTGGTGTAAACGTCAATGTGAAGGTGTGAGGATTACAGTAAACGTCTTATGGTTAATCGGAAACAAGCTAATGGATTCCCAGGAGAGGATTCATGCGGTGACCGTTTAACGTTTCTTTATCGAAGAGAAGTGTTCATGGAGCCCGTAGCATTAAATCGAGACGCTACTTCTGTGTTGCATCGTCAATATGGGGGTACGGAGGTTACAGTAAATGGGTCGAAGTGCATCGGAAACAAGCTACTGGCCTGCCAAGAGACGTTCCATGAGATGATCGTTGTCACGTTCGTCTCTCCAGAAGAAATCGTCATGTAGTCTGCAGTATTCAATCGCGATGCAGTTTCTATGATGCAACGTAAATGCGGGGGTGCAAGGGTTACATTAAAGGGGATGTGGTGCATCGGGAACTTGCTACTGGACTCAAAGGAGAGGTTAAAATCGGTGACCATAGCCACGTTTGTCCATCGAAGAGAACTCGTCATGGAGCCCGTAGTATTCAATCACGACGCTGTTTCTATGTCGCATAGTCTATGTGATGTTGCAGAGGTTGTAGTCAACGGGTTGAAGTGCATCGGATACAAGCTATGGGCCTCCCAGGAAACGTTCCATGAGGTGATCGTTGCAATGTTCGTCTCGGAAAGATACCGGCGTGGAGTCTGTAGTCTTTAATGCAGTTTCTATCATGCAATGTAAATATGAGGGTGTGAAGGTTACAGTAAAGGGGACATGGTGCATCGGATACAAGCTACTGGACACCCAGTAGTCGTTCTATGACCTTTCTTTGCCACGTTCGTCTTTCCAGACAAATCGGCATGCATCCTGTAATATTCACTCGCGATGCTATTTCTGTGATGCAAAGCTAATGTAAGGATGCGAGGGTTACAGTAAAGGGGATGTGGTGGATCGGTAACAAGCTACTGGACTCCCAGGAGAATATCCCTGAGATGACTGTAGCCACGTTATTCTCTCGGACAGAAGTCGTCATGGAATCAGTAGTATTAAATCGAGACGCAATTTCTGTGTCGCATTTCCAATGTGAGGGTGAGAGGGTTACAGTAAATGTGTTGTGGCGCACCGGAAACAAATAATGGATTCCCAGGACAGGTTCCATGCGATGACAGTAGCTGAGTTACTCTGTCTCTGAAAAAAATCGGCATGGGGCCTGTAGTATTGATTCGCAACGATATTTAAGTGTTGCATCGTCAATGTGCTTGGACGGGGGCTACAGTAAAGGCCTTGTTGTGCATCGGAAACAACCTACAGGTCTCCCAGCAGAGTTTCCATGAGGTGACCGTAGAAACGTTGGACTCTCGGAGAGAATTCCTCATGGACCCTGTAGTGTTCAATCGCGATGTATTTTATACGATGCACCGTCATTGTGAGGGTGCGAGGGATATAGTAAAGGGGATGTGCTGCATCGGAAACAAGTCACTGGACACCCAGTACAGGTAGCGTGGGATAATAGTAGCCACGTTTGTCTCTCCGATGGAAGTCGTAGTGGATCCTGTACCATTCAATCGCTACTAGATTTCCGTGTCGCATCGTCAATGTCAGAGTGCAAAGGTTAAAATAAATGGGATTTGGTGCATCAAAAGCAAGGTACACTCCTGGAAATGGAAAAAGGAACACATTGACACCGGTGTGTCAGACCCACCATACTTGCTCCAGACACTGCGAGAGGGCTGTACAAGCAATGATCACACGCACGGCACAGCGGACACACCAGGAACCGCGGTGTTGGCCGTCGAATGGCGCTAGCTGCGCAGCATTTGTGCACCGCCGCCGTCAGTGTCAGCCAGTTTGCCGTGGCATACGGAGCTCCATCGCAGTCTTTAACACTGGTAGCATGCCGCGACAGCGTGGACGTGAACGGTTGACGGACTTTGAGCGAGGGCGTATAGTGGGCATGCGGGAGGCCGGGTGGACGTACCGCCGAATTGCTCAACACGTGGGGCGTGAGGTCTCCACAGTACATCGATGTTGTCGCCAGTGGTCGGCGGAAGGTGCACGTGCCCGTCGACCTGGGACCGGACCGCAGCGACGCACGGATGCACGCCAAGACCGTAGGATCCTACGCAGTGCCGTAGGGGACCGCACCGCCACTTCCCAGCAAATTAGGGACACTGTTGCTCCTGGGGTATCGGCGAGGACCATTCGCAACCGTCTCCATGAAGCTGGGCTACGGTCCCGCACACCGTTAGGCCGTCTTCCGCTCACGCCCCAACATCGTGCAGCCCGCCTCCAGTGGTGTCGCAACAGGCGTGAATGGAGGGACGAATGGAGACGTGTCGTCTTCAGCGATGAGAGTCGCTTCTGCCTTGGTGCCAATGAAGGTCATATGCGTGTTTGGCGCCGTGCAGGTGAGCGCCACAATCAGGACTGCATACGACCGAGGCACACAGGGCCAACCCCCGGCATCATGGTGTGGGGTGCGATCTCCTACACTGGCCGTACACCACTGGGATCGTCGAGGGGACACTGAATAGTGCACGGTACATCCAAACCGTCATCGACCCCATCGTTCTACCATTCCTAGACCGGCAAGGGAACTTGCTGTTCCAACAGGACAATGCACGTCCGCATGTATCCCGTGCCACCCAACGTGCTCTGCTGCACGTCCAGCACGAACGCTGGTCCAACTGAGGCGCCAAGTGGAAATGACATGGCAAGCCGTTCCACAGGACTACATCCAGCATCTCTACGATCGTCTCCATGGGAGAATAGCAGCCTGCATTGCTGCGAAAGGTGGATATACACTGTACTAGTGCCGACATTGTGCATGCTCTGTTGCCTGTGTCTATGTGCCTGTGGTTCTGTCAGTGTGATCATGTGATGTATCTGACCCCAGGAATGTATCAATAAAGTTTCCCCTTCCTGGGACAATGAATTCACGGTGTTCTTATTTCAATTTCCAGGAGTGTATTAGGCTCCCAATAGACGTTCCATCAGGTGGCCATATCCACGTTAGTGTCTCGGAGAGAAGTCATAGTGGTGCATGTAGTTTTCAATAACGACAGAATTTCTGTGTTGAATTGTCAATGTGAGGGTGCAAGGTTTACGGTAAACGTCGTGTGGTGCATCGGAAGTAAACTACTGGATTCCCAGGAGAGTTCCATTCGGTGTCTGTAGCCACGTTAGACTCTCGGAAAGGAGTCGTCATCTAGCCTGTAGTAGGCAATCGCGACTCAATTTCTGAGTCACATCATCTATGTGAGCGTGTGAGGGTTACAGTAAAAATTTGTGGCTCATCGGAGACAGATAATGGATACCCAGGACAGGTTCCATACTGTGGCAGTAGCTGAAAGAAGTCGGCATGGGGCATGTAGTATTGATTCGCGACGATACTTCTGTGTTGCATCGTCAGTGTGAGGGGGCAGGGGTTGAGTAAAGGTTTTGTTGTGCATCGGAAACAACCTACTGGACTCCCAGGAGAGATTCCATGTGGTGACCGTAGACACGTTAGAGAATTCGTCATGCAGGCTGCTGTATGCAATCGCAAGGCAATTTCTTTGTCGCAACGTCAATGTGAGTGAAACAAGCTAATGGATTCTCAGGAGAGATTCCATGTCTTGACTGTAGTCACGTTAGTCTCTCGCAAAGAATCTGGCATGGAGCGTGTAGTATTCAAACGCGAATCAGTTTTGTGTCCCATCGTCAATGTGAGGGTGTGAAGATTACAGTGAGTGGATTGTGGTGCATCGGAAACAAGATAATGGACTCCCAGGAGAGGTTCCATTCGTTGACCATAGTCAAGTTTGTCTCTCGGAGTGAAGGCGTCATGGAGCGTGTAGTATTCAAATGTGATGCAAGTTCCGTGTTGGACTGTCAATGTTATGGTGGGAGAGTTATAGTAAACGGGATGTGGTGCATCAGAAACAAGCTAATGGGCTCTCAGGAGAGTTTCCATGAGGTGACCGTAGAAACGTTAGACTCTTGGAGAGAAGTCGAAATGTAGCCTGTTGTGTACAATGGCTTTGCAATTTCTAGGATGCAACATCAATGTGAGGGTGCGATCATTGCAGTAAATATGTTGTGGTGCACCGGAAACCAGCTAATGCACTTTTATGAGAGATTCCATGCTGTGACTGCAGACAAGTTGATGTCTCATAGAGAAGTCGCCATCTATCCTGTAGTATTCAATCGTAGCATTTCTGTTTGACATCGTCAATGTGAAGATGCAAGGGTTACAGTAATGTGGATGTGATGTATCGAAAACAAGGTACAGCACTTCTAGGAAAGGTTCATTGTGGTGACCGAGGAGACGTTAGTCTCTCGGAGATAAGTCATCATGCAGGCTGTTGTATTCATCGCGGTGCAGTTTCTGTGTCGCTACGTCAATGTGAATGTTCGAGGGTTACAGTAAACATCTTGTGATTTATCGGAAACATGCTAACGGACTTCCAGGAGATTTTCCTAGCGGTGACCACAAACGCGTTCCTCTCGTGGAAAGAATTCGGCATGAAGCCTGTAGTGTTAAATCGTGACGCAGTTTCTGTTTCGCATCGTCAATGTGAGGGTGCGAAGGTTACAGTAAACGGGATGTGGCGCATCGGAAACAAGCTACTGCACTCCCAGGAGCTGTTCCATGTGGTGACCATAGCCACGTTACTCTCTCGGAGACAAGTCGGCATGGAGCCTGTAGTATTCAATCACGTCGGAATTTCTGTGTTGAATCGTCAATGTGAAGGGGCGAGGGTTGCAGTTGAGGGATTGGTTTGCATCGGAACCAAGCTAATTGACTCCCAGGAGATTTTCCATGCAGAGACCGTAGCCACTTTTGTCTTTCGGAGCGAAGTCGTCATGAATCCTGTAGTATTCAATCGCGACGCAATTTATGTGTCGCATCGTCAATGTGAGGGTGCGAGTGTTACAGTAAACGGGTTGCAGTGCATCGGAAACAAGCTAATGGACTCCCAGGAGAGGTTCCATTCGGTCCCCATAGCCAAGTTAGTCTCTCGGAGAGATGTCGTCATGTAACCTGTAGTATTGTGTACAGGATGGCAGTCAGTCAAGAAATATTTTAGGGAACTGGTGCTAAGAAATTTATTTCAAAAGACCAGTGGAACCCTTAAAAGTTTTCTCAAGGAGTAATTAACGCCGTTCTTACATGACACAAGTCGCTTGCCTTTCAAAACCGAGGGAGTTCTGTCCAATTTAAACTGCTTACAGGATACGCCCTGAGCCCTCTGCTGAAACTGCTAGCGAATTCACGCCACTGATTTTAGCCAATAGCGTGCGGGGCATACTGATCACGTGTGTGGACGCCAGAGCGTCCTTCAGTGCAGAACACACTTGCTTCGCTCTCTTGGAATCCAGGCTTCGAGGAAAACAGACGTCTTCTTGGAACTAAGAGCCTCTGGCTCTGCTCTTCGCGACCGGCCACCAACATAAGTCAACACGAACAGCTTCCCCTTCTGTCGCCCCTTTCGTTTAATTGTTCGACCTGCTAGACTGGCCTAAACATGCTAACTTCCGACCCTAGGCGCGCCTTTTGAACACTGTACATTGAAATACACCCTCTTTATTCCACCTTATTTCCAGTATTGACATTTAACGGCAGCCATGGATGCCCGCTCTCTAATCCTGACTGCTCGACCTCCTGCACCCTGGCATATGCAACAACCGCCTCAACCTTTCCCTAACTGTGTATTTATGATTGGTGACCAAAAGTGGGATCATAAGCACTTTACATTTGGTGTCAGAAGCGCCCGTATAAATTTACAATTCAATTGTATCATAATTTCTGTGTTGCACCATCAATGTGAGTAAGCGAAAGTTACAGTAAACAGTTTGTGGTGCATCGGAAACAAGCTTCTGGACTTCCAGTAGAGGTTCCAAGAGGTGATCGTAGCCACCTTAGTCTCTCGGTGAGAAGTCGTCATGGAGCCTGTAGTATTGAATCGCGACGCTATTTCTATGTTCCATCGCCAATCTGAGGTTGCGACCGATGTTGCAAACATGCTGTGGTGCATCGGAAACAAGCTAATGCACTAACTGGAGTGGTAACAAATGGTGAGCGTAGACGCGTTAGTCTCTTTTGGAGAGAATTTGTCATACATGCTGTTGTATTCATTAGCGAGTCAATTTCTGTGTCGCTAAGGCAATGTGAGGGTCCGAGGGTTACAGTAAACGTCACGTGGTGCATCCGAAAGATGCTAATGGACTCCCAGGAGAGGTTGAATGAGGTGATCGTAGTAACGTTAGTCTCTCGGAGAGTAGTCGTTATGGAGCCTGTAATATTAAATCGCGACGTAATTTCTGTGTTGCATCCTCAATGTGAGGGTGCGAGCGATGTAATAAACATGCTGTGGTGCATCGGAAACAAGCTAATACACTCCCAGGAGGGGTTTCATGCGGTGACTACACAGGCTTGTCTAGCAGAGTGAAGTTGGCATGGATTCTCTAGTATTCAATCGTGACGCAGTTCCTGTGTCACATCGTCAATGTGAGGGGGCGAAGGTTCATCGGGTTGTGGTGCATTTGGAACAAGCTACCGGACTCCCAGAACATGTTCCATGAGGTAATCGTAGAGACGTTAATCTCTCAGAGAGAAATCGGTATTGAGCCTGCAGTATTCAGTCGCGACGCAATTTCTGTGTTGCATCATCAGTGTGAGGGTGCGAAGGTTATAGTAAACAAGTTGTAGTGCGTACGAAACAAGCTACTGGACTCCCAGGAGAGGTTCCATGAGGTAATCATAACGTTGTTAATCTCTGGGAGAGAAGTCGGTATTGAGCCTGTAGTATTTAACTGCTACACAATTTCTGTGTCGGATTGTCAATGTGACTGCACGAGGGTTACAGTAAAGAGGTTGTTTTGCATCGGAAACTAGCTAATGCACTTCCATGGGATGTTCCATGCGGTGATCGTACGCACGTTGTTCTCTCGGAGAGAAGCCGTTATTATTCAATCTTGACGCAATTTCTGTTTGGCATCATCAATGTAAGGGTGCAAAAGGTTGCAGTAAACAGGATGTGGCGCATCGGAAACAAGCTACTACACTCACAGGAGAGGTTGCATTCGATGAACGTAGCACCGTTTGTCTGAGCTGCCATCCCGCAATGAGTCAGCTACCTTTGTGAGCACCTCCCTCACACAATTCTTGTTCGGGAGGGGGAGCCACTCGAATTCCAGCTCATCGTCTTCTTCTCCCTCGGTATCCTTGGGCTCCTCCGTCTGCGTAACAGCAAACGTTAAAACCTGCGAAGATCCCAGCGAGGATCCCCCCCACTCTACCTCCCTGCGACACTCACCCCGCACTCAGCTCGCCCACGACGGGTCCTCACCCCACCCCCATACCTCGCTCACGAACGGGACCTCACTCCACCCCCTATAGTTGCCTCACAACGGAAGACCGGAAACAGTACCTGCATTTGCGTATGGAAAATACGACTGTCTTCATAACGTTTTTGTTATCAGTATGATTTTTATATTCTTCATGTTTTGGTTTGTGTTTGTTCTGTGTCTTATAATCTGGAAAGATTTTTTTGGATGAATAAAAGAAATAAACTCTGTTGCCATCTGCGGCATCGTAAGCTTTTATTACCGACATACGTAACATTTCCAACCACATTATTTGCGAAGTGTAGTTTTCCCGAAAGATCACGTCATATTAAGCGATTAATTTGATGATAATTGGCTCACATTATAATTAACAGACAGCACGTTTGTACTTCGCTTTCATTTATTATTTTAAATTATTCGTGATTTTTTGTTCCGCTTGTTATAAATACCATTAGGTACCGGAAATCCATTTTAAGTTATAGACACTTCTACTTCATCAATAACATACAGTTATAATGGTAGTCGTGTCTGTAAACGTTTACATTAATACCTGAAACTTAAAGTCTTTGCATTATACGTTGGAAATTGTTCATTTTCTAGTTCTCGTTCTAGGAGTAACATATCTGCGACGATGTGTATCATTTTGCTCCCGTTGGGCGGAGCATCTTGCTGAGCAGGGGTGGAGCTTAAGTGGGGTGGGCGGGGACTATGTGTCGGGATCTTCGCAGGTTTTAAGCTCATGTCTGCGTAACTGCAGAGGCAGAGGGGGCGGCCGTTTCCGTGGGGGCCGTCTTCTTGTTGTCGGTCGGTACCTCCGACTCCATGTCCACCTGCCTAGCAGCCTGCGTTGCCGCATCGGCCAGGGAGGCGGTCTTCTGAGTTGCAGCGTCCACCCCCACCGGGCGCCCCACAGTGGTGGCGGGTGCGGGGGCAGGCGTCTGCTTCTTGAGAGACCGCAGCTCTTTACGCAGCTGCTAGAGCTGTCGGTGAACAGAAACGATCTCGTCTTTGAGTGCGGCCCGTTCGACCGCGAAGGCTGCTTGCAGGTCGGCCATAGCGTCGTCGGTGGCGGCTTCGATTCGGCGTGGCTCGCACCCCTCGCCAAGGCGGGGGGGGGGGGGGGGCGGAGCGGCCGTCTGGGCACCAGACACCACCGCAGGTCGCGTTGCGGGGTTCTGGGTGCGGGACTCCTTCAGATATCTGCAGCTGAGCGAGTTCGCGGCGTGAGGAACGCCGCAGTTCCCGCATTTGCTTGCCACCCCTCGTGGCTTGGGGCAGCTACGAGTGTCGTGGGCTGCTGCGCACTTTAAGCACGCAACTCGCCGTGGGCCCCAATTGCTGGCATTGGTAGCATTGCATCTCACTGCGAGTCCGCTGGGTGCGCTTCGGCTGTCGTCGTCGGCGACCGCGGCCGCTGTGGCCACCCATCGCGTTGACGAGTAGCCCTAGCGCACCTACGAGCTGCTTCCTCTTGCTTCCAGACATCTTGGTCTAGTAGCATAGGCGAGCGGCGATAGCGAAGTGAGCCGCAAGGAGTTGAGCAGCGGAGTGCGACGCGTGCGTGCGTGCGTCCGTGCGTGCGTGGTTCCACGTGGTGGCTGTTGACACATTAGTCTCTCGGAGAGAAAGTCGTCAAGGAATCTGTACCATTCTATCAAAACGCAATTTCTGTACTGCATCGTCAATGCGGATAAGTTGGTGTTACAGTAAACAGGTTGATTTGCATCAGAAACTCCCTGGAGAAGTTCCATTTGCTTCTGATGGAAACAAAGGTGTTTCTGGTAGCTCCCTTACTTTCACATTGACAATGCAACAAAAAAATGGCTTCGCAGTGGAATACTATAGCCCCCAAGGCGACATCTCTCTCAGAGACTAACGAGTCAACAGTCACCAAGTGGAACCTACCTTGGGAGTCCTTCAGCTTGTTTCCGATGCTGTCCTAATTGTTTATTGTAACCCTCTCACCTTCACAGTGACGTTGCAATACCGAAATTGACACGCGATTGAAAACTACAGAGATCATGACGACATTTCTCAGAGAAAAATGGTGGATACAGTCACCGCAAGTCACCTCTCCTGAAAGTGAATTAGCTACTTAGTGAATGAAACGAAAGTGTTTACCGTAAACCTCTCAACTTCACTTGGTCGATGCAACAAAGATATTGCGTCGCGGTTTAATAATACAGACACCAAGGGGGCATCTCTCTGAGAGATTAACGTGTCTACAGACACCGTGTCGAACCTTTCCTAAGAGCCCTTTATCGTGTTTCTGATGGGGTCCAAATTGTTTATTGCAAGGCTCTCACCTTCACAATGATGGTGCAATACTGAAACCGAGTCGCGATTGAATACTACAGAGTTCATAACGACTTCCTAAGAGAAAAACGGTGGCTGCGGATACCGCAAGTCGCCTCTCATGGAAGTCCATCAGCTTGCTTCCGATGGAAACCAACGTCTTTACGGTAACCCTGTCACCATCAAATCGACGATGAAACACAGAAACTGCACGCGGTTGAATACTACAGCTCCAAGTCTTCATCTCTCCGACAGACTAACGAGCCTACAATCACCAAATGAAACCCTCACTGGGAGAACATTAGATGTTTCCAATGCAGTTTAAATAGTTTACTGTAACCCTCTCACCTTCACTTTGACGATGCAGCAAAGAAACTGCGTTGCGGTTGAATACTGCAGACAACATGGCTGTATCTCTCTGAGAGACAACGTGTCTGCAGACAACGAGTACAACCTTTCCTAAGAGCCCTTTATCTTGTTTACGATGGATTCCAAATTGTTTATTGTAACGCTCTTACCTTCACTTTGACAATGCAACGCTGAAATTGAGCCGCAACTGAGAACTAACGAGTTCATGACGACTTTCCTAAGAGAAAAACGGTGGCTACGGTTACCGCAAAGTCTTCTCTCCTGGAAGCCCATCAGCTTCCTTCCGATTGAAACCAACGTCTTTACGGTCACCCTCTCACCTTCACATCGACGATGCAACACAGAAATTGCGTCGCGGTTGAATACTACAGCTCCAAGGCGGCATCTATCCGAGAGACTGACGTGTCTAACGTTACCAAGTGGAACCTACTCTGGAAGACCTTCAGATTGTTTCCGATGCAGTCCAAATAGTTTACTGTAACTCTCTCACCTTCACTTTGACGATGCAACAATGACATTGCGTCGTGGTTGAATACTGCAGATAACAAGGCTGTTCTCTCTGAGAGACAGAGTGTCTACAGACAACGAGTTCCACCTTTCCTAAGAGCCCTTTGTCTTGTTTAAGATGAAGTCCAAATTGTTTATTGTAACGCTCTTACCTTCACTTTGACAATGCAACGCTGAAATTGAGCCGCATCTGAGAACTAACGAGTTCATGACGACTTTCCTAAGAGAAAAACGGTGGCTACGGTTACCGCAAAGTCTTCTCTCCTGGAAGCCCATCAGCTTCCTTCCGATTGAAACCAACGTCTTTACGGTCACCCTCTCACCTTCACATCGACGATGCAACACAGATATTGCGTCGTGGTTGAACACTACAGCTCCAAGGCGGCATCAATCCGAGAGACTGACGTCTCTAACGTTACCAAATGGAACCTACTCTGGGAGACCTTCAGATTGCTTCCGATGCAGTCGAAATAGATTATTGTAACCCTCTCACCTTCACTTTGACGATGCAGCAAAGAAACTGCGTTGCGGTTGAATACTGCAGACAACAAGGCTGTATCTCTCTGAGAGACAACGTGTCTGCAGACAACGAGTACAACCTTTCCTAAGAGCCCTTTATCTTGTTTACGATGGATTCCAAATTGTTTATTGTAACGCTCTTACCTTCACTTTGACAATTCAACGCTGAAATTGAGCCGCAACTGAGAACTAACGAGTTCATGACGACTTTCCTAAGAGAAAAACGGTGGCTACGGTTACCGCAAAGTCCTCTCTCCTGGAAGCCCATCAGCTTCCTTCCGATTGAAACCAACGTCTTTACGGTCACCCTCTCACCTTCACATCGACGATGCAACACAGATATTGCGTCGTGGTTGAACACTACAGCTCCAAGGCGGCATCAATCCGAGAGACTGACGTCTCTAACGTTACCAAATGGAACCTACTTTGGGAGAACTTGAGATATTTCCGATACAGTCGAAATAGTTTATTGTAACCCTCTCACTTACACTTTGATGATGAAGCAAAGAAATTGCAGCGCGGTTGAATACTGCAGACAACAAGGCTGTATCTCTCTGAGAGACAACGTGTCTACAGACAACGAGTACAACCTTTCCTAAGAGCCCTTTATCTTGTTTACGATGGAGTCCGAATTGTTTATTGTAACGCTCGTACCTTCACTGTAACAATGCAATGCTAAAATTGAGCCGCAAATGAATACTAACGAGTTCATGACGACTTTCCTAAGAGAAAAACGGCGGCTACGGATACTTCAAAGTCCTCTCTTTTGGAAGCTTATCAGCTTGCTTCCGATTGAAACCAACGTCTTTACGGTCACCCTCTCACCTTCACATCGACGATGCAACACAGAAATTTCGTCACGGTTGAACACTACAGCTCCAAGGCGGCATCTATCCGAGAGACTGACGTGTCTAACGTTACCAAATGGAACCTACTCTGGAAGACCTTCAGATTGTTTCCGATGCAGTCCAAATAGTTTACTGTAACTCTCTCACCTTCACTTTGACGATGCAACAATGACATTGCGTCGTGGTTGAATACTGCAGATAACAAGGCTGTTCTCTCTGAGAGACAGAGTGTCTACAGACAACGAGTTCCACCTTTCCTAAGAGCCCTTTGTCTTTTTTAAGATGAAGTCCAAATTGTTTATTGTAACGCTCTTACCTTCACTTTGACAATGCAACGCTGAAATTGAGCCGCAACTGAGAACTAACGAGTTCATGACGACTTTCCTAAGAGAAAAACGGTGGCTACGGTTACCGCAAAGTCTTCTCTCCCGGAAGCCCATCAGCTTCCTTCCGATTGAAACCAACGTCTTTACGGTCACCCTCTCACCTTCACATCGACGATGCAACACAGATATTGCGTCGTGGTTGAACACTACAGCTCCAAGGCGGCATCAATCCGAGAGACTGACGTCTCTAACGTTACCAAATGGAACCTACATTGGGAGAACTTGAGATATTTCCGATACAGTCGAAATAGTTTATTGTAACCCTCTCACCTACACTTTGATGATGAAGCAAAGAAATTGCAGCGCGGTTGAATACTGCAGACAACAAGGCTGTATCTCTCTGAGAGACAACGTGTCTACAGACAACGAGTACAACCTTTCCTAAGAGCCCTTTATCTTGTTTACGATGGAGTCCGAATTGTTTATTGTAACGCTCGTACCTTCACTGTAACAATGCAATGCTAAAATTGAGCCGCAAATGAATACTAACGAGTTCATGACGACTTTCCTAAGAGAAAAACGGCGGCTACGGATACTTCAAAGTCCTCTCTTTTGGAAGCTTATCAGCTTGCTTCCGATTGAAACCAACGTCTTTACGGTCACCCTCTCACCTTCACATCGACGATGCAACACAGAAATTTCGTCACGGTTGAAGACTACAGCTCCAAGGCGGCATCTATCCGAGAGACTGACGTGTCTAACGTTACCAAATGGAACCTACTCTGGCAGACCTTCAGATTGCTTCCGATGCAGTCGAAATAGATTATTGTAACCCTCTCACCTTCACTTTGACGATGCAGCAAAGAAACTGCGTTGCGGTTGAATACTGCAGACAACATGGCTGTATCTCTCTGAGAGACAACGTGTCTGCAGACAACGAGTACAACCTTTCCTAAGAGCCCTTTATCTTGTTTACGATGGATTCCAAATTGTTTATTGTAACGCTCTTACCTTCACTTTGACAATTCAACGCTGAAATTGAGCCGCAACTGAGAACTAACGAGTTCATGACGGCTTTCCTAAGAGAAAAACGGTGGCTACGGTTACCGCAAAGTCCTCTCTCCTGGAAGCCCATCAGCTTCCTTCCGATTGAAACCAACGTCTTTACGGTCACCCTCTCACCTTCACATCGACGATGCAACACAGAAATTGCGTCGCGGTTGAATACTACAGCTCCAAGGCGGCATCTATCCGACAGACTGACGTGTCCAACGTTACCAAATGGAACCTACTCTGGAAGACCTTCAGATTGTTTCCGATGCAGTCCAAATAGTTTACTGTAACTCTCTCACCTTCACTTTGACGATGCAACAATGACATTGCGTCGTGGTTGAATACTGCAGATAACAAGGCTGTTCTCTCTGAGAGACAGAGTGTCTACAGACAACGAGTTCCACCTTTCCTAAGAGCCCTTTGTCTTGTTTAAGATGAAGTCCAAATTGTTTATTGTAACGCTCTTACCTTCACTTTGACAATGCAACGCTGAAATTGAGACGCAACTGAGAACTAACGAGTTCATGACGACTTTCCTAAGAGAAAAACGGTGGCTACGGTTACCGCAAAGTCTTCTCTCCTGGAAGCCCATCAGCTTCCTTCCGATTGAAACCTACGTCTTTACGGTCAGCCTCTCACCTTCACATCGACGATGCAACACAGATATTGCGTCGTGGTTGAACACTACAGCTCCAAGGCGGCATCTATCCGAGAGACTGACGTCTCTAACGTTACCAAATGGAACCTACTTTGGGAGAACTTGAGATATTTCCGATACAGTCGAAATAGTTTATTGTAACCCTCTCACTTACACTTTGATGATGAAGCAAAGAAATTGCAGCGCGGTTGAATACTGCAGACAACAAGGCTGTATCTCTCTGAGAGACAACGTGTCTACAGACAACGAGTACAACCTTTCCTAAGTGCCCTTTATCTTGTTTACGATGGAGTCCGAATTGTTTATTGTAACGCTCTTACCTTCACTGTAACAATGCAATGCTAAAATTGAGCCGCAATTGAATACTAACGAGTTCATGACGACTTTCCTAAGAGAAAAACGGCGGCTACGGATACTGCAAAGTCCTCTCTTTTGGAAGCTTATCAGCTTGCTTCCGATTGCAACCAACGTCTTTACGGTAACCCTCTCACCTTCACATCGACGATGCAACACAGAAATTGCGTCGCGGATGAATACTACAGCTCCAAGGCTGCATCTGTCCGAGAGACTGACGTGTCTAACGTTATTAAATGAACCTACTATGGGAGACCTTCAGATTGTTCCGCTGCAGTCCAAATAGTTTACTGTAACTCTCTCACCTTCACTTTGACGATGCAACAATGAAATTGAGTCGCTGTTGAATACTGCAGACAACACGGCTGTATCTCTCTGAGAGACAACGTGTCTACAGACAACGAGTACAACCTTTCCTAAGAGCCCATTATCTTGTTTACGATCTGGTCCAAATTGTTTATTATAATGCTCTTACCTTCACTTTGACAATGCAATGCTGAAATTGAGCCGCAATTGAATACTAAGGAGTTCATGACGACTTTTCTAAGAGAAAAACGGTGGCTACGGATACCGCAAAGTCATCTCTCCTATAAGCCCGTCAGCTTGCTTCCGATTGAAACCAACGTCTTTACTGTAACCCTCTCACCTTCACATCGACGATGCAACACAGAAATTGCGTCGCGGTTGAATACTACAGCTCCGAGGCGGCATCTATCAGATGGACTGACGTGTGTAAAGTTACCAGATGGAACCTACTCTGGGAGAACTTGAGATTGTTTCCGATGCAGTCCAAATAGTTTACTGTAACTCTCTCACTTTCACTTTGACGATGCAACAATGACATTGTGTCGCGGTTGAATACTGCAGACAACAAGGCTGTATCTCTCTGAGAGAAAACGTGTCTACAGACAACGAATACAACCTTTCCTAAGAGCCCTTGATCTTGTTTACGATGGAGTCCAAATTGCTTATTGTAACTCTCTTACCTTCACTTTAACAATGCAATGCTGAAATTGAGCAGCAATCGAATACTAACGACTTCATGACGAATTACCTAAGAGAAAAACAGTGGCTACGGATACCGCAAAGTCCTCTCTTCTGGAAGCCCATCAGCTTGCTTCCAATTGAAACCAACGTCTTTACGGTAACCCTCTCACCTTCACATCGACGATGCAACACAGAAATTGCGTCGCAAGTTGAAGACTACACCTCCAAGGCGACATCTATCCGAGAGACTGACGTGTCTAACGTTACCAAATGGAACCTACTCTGCGAAACCTTCAGATTGTTTTCGATGCAGTCCAAATAGTTTATTGTAACCCTCTCACCTTCACTTTGACGATGCAGCAAAGAAATTGGGTCGCGGTTGAATACTGCAGACAACAAGGCTGTATCTCTCTGAGAGACAACGTGTCTACAGAGAACGAGTACAACCTTTCCTAAGAGCCCTTTATCTTGTTTATGCTGGAGCCCAAATTCTTTATTGTAACGCTCTTACCTTCACTTTGACAATGCAACGCTGAAATTGAGCCGCAATAGAATACTAACGAATTCATGACGACTTTCCTAAGAGAAAAACGGTGGCTACGGATACAGCAAAGTCTTCTCTCCTGGAAGCCCATCAGCTTGCTTCCGATTGAAACCAAGGTCTTTACGGTAACCCTCTCACCTTCACATCGACGATGCAAGACAGAAATTGCGTCGCGGTTGAATACTACAGCTCCAAGGCGGCATCTATCCGAGATACTGACGTGTGTAACGTTACCAAATGGATCCTACTCTGGGAGACCTTCAGATTGTTTCCGATGCAGTCGAAATAGTTTATTGTAACCCTCTCACCTTCACTTTGACGATGCAGCAAAGAAATTGCGTCGTGGTTGTATACTGCAGACAACAAGGCTGTATCTCTCTGAGAGACAACGTGTCTACAGAAAACGAGTACAATCTTTCCTAAGAGCCCTTTATCTTGTTTACGATCTAGTCCAAGTTGTTTATTGTAACGCTCTTACCTTCACTTTGACAATGCAATGCTGAAATTGAGCCGCAATTGAATACTAACGAGTTCATGACGACTTTCCTAAGAGAAAAACGGTGGCTACGGATACCGCAAAATCATCTCTCCTGGAAGCCCATCAGCTTGCTTCCGATTGATACCAACGTCTTTACTGTAACCCTCTCACCTTCACATCGACGATTCAACACAGAAATTGCGTCGCGGTTGAATACTACAGCTCCGAGGTGGCATCTATCCGAGGGACTGACGTCTGTAAAGTTACCAGATGGAACCTACTCTGGGAGAACTTGAGATTGTTTCCGATGCAGTCCAAATAGTTTACTGTAACTCTCTCACCTTCACTTTTACGATGCAACAATGACATTGCGTCACAGTTGAATACTGCAGACAACAAGACTGTATCTCTCTGAGAGAAAACGTGTCTACAGACAACGAATACAACCTTTCCCAAGAGCCCTTGATCTTGTTTACGATGGAGTCCAAATTGTTTATTGTAACGCTCTTACCTTCACTTTAACAATGCCATGCTGAAATTGAGCCGCAATCGAATACTAAAGAGTTCATGACGAATTTCCTAAGAGAAAAACGGTGGCTACGGATACCGCTAAGTCCTCTCTTCTGGAAGCCCACCAGCTTGCTTCCGATTGAAACCAACGTATTTACGGTAACCCTCTCACCTTCACATCGACGATGCAACACAGAAATTGCGTCGCGGTTGAATACTACAGCTCCAAGGCGGCATGTATCCGAGAGACTGACGTGTCTAATGTTACCAAATGGAACCTACTCTGGGAGACCTTCAGATTGTTTCCGATGCAGTCGAAATAGTTTATTGTAACCCTCTCACCTTCACTTTGACGATGCAGCAAAGAATTTGCGTCGCGGTTGAGTACTGGAGACAACAAGGCTGTATCGCACTGAGAGACAACGTGTCTACAGACAACGAGTACAAACTTTCCTAAGAGCCCTTTATCTTGTTTACGATGGAGTAAAATTTGTTTATTGTAACGCTCTTACCTTCACTGTGACAATGCAATGCTGAAATTGAGCCGCAATTGTGTACTAACGAGACATGACGACTTTCCTAATAGAAAAACGGTGGCTACGGATACCGCAAAGTCTTTTCTCCTGGAAGCCAATTAGCTTGCTTCCGATTGAAACCAATGTCTTTACGGTAACCCTCTTACCTTCATATCGACGATGCAACACAGAAATTGCGTCGCGGTTGAATACTACAGCTCCGAGGCGGCATCTATCCGAGGGACTGACGTCTGTAAAGTTACCAGATGGAACCTACTCTGGGAGAACTTCAGATTGTTTCAGATGCAGTCCAAATAGTTTACTGTAACTCTCTCACCTTCACTTTGATGATGCAACAATGACATTGTGTCGCGGTTGAATACTGCAGACAGTAAGGCTGTATCTCTCTTAGAGACAACGTGTCTACAGACAACTAGTACAACCTTTCGTAAGAGCTCATTGTCTTGTTTACGATGGAGTCCAAATTATTTATTGTAACGCTCTTACCTTCACTTTGACAATGCAATGCTGAAATTGAGCCGCAATTGAATACTAATGAGTTCATGACGAGTTTCCTAAGAGAAAAACGGTGGCTACGGATACCGCAAAGTCTTCTCTCCTGGAAGCCCATCAGCTTGCTTCCGATTGAAACCAACGTCTTTACGGTAACCCTCTCACCTTCACATCGACGATGCAAAACCGAAATTGCGTCGCAGTTGAATACTACAGCTCCAAGGCGGCATCTATCCGAGAGACTGACGTATTTAACGTTACCAAATGGAACCTACTCTGGGAGACCTTCAGATTGTTCCCGATGCAGTCGAAATAGTTTATTGTAACCCTCTCACCTTCACTTTGACGATACAGCAAAGAAATTGCGTCGCGGTTGAATACTGAAGACAACAAGGCTGTATCTCTCTGAGAGACAATGTATCTACAGACAACGAGTACAACTTTTCGTAAGAGCCCTTTATCTTGTTTACGATCTAGTCAAAATTGTTTATTATAACACTCTTACCTTCACTTTGACAATGCAATGCTGAAATTGTGCCGCAATTGAATACTAATGAGTTCATGGCGACATTATTAAGAGAAAAACGGTGGCTACGGATACCGCAAAGTCTTCTCTCCTGGAACCCCATCAGCTTGCTTCCGATTGAAACCAACGTCTTTACGGTAACCCTCTCACCTTCACATCGACGATGCAACACAGAAATTGCGTCGCGGTTAAATACTACAGCTCCAAGGCGTCATCTATCCAAGAGACTGATGTTTCTAACGTCACCAAATGAACCTTCTATGGGAGACCTTCAGATTGTTTCCGAAGCAGTCCAAATAGTTTACTTTAACTCTCTCACCTTCACTTCGACGATGCAGCAAAGAAATTGAGTCACGGTTGAATACTGCAGACAACAATGCTGTATCTCTCTGAGAGACAACGTGTCTACAGACAACGAGTACAACCTTTCCTAAGAGCCCTTTATCTTGTTTACGATGGAGTAAAATTTGTTTATTGTAACGCTCTTACCTTCACTGTGACAATGCAATGCTGAAATTGAGCCGCAATTGTATACTAACGAGACATGACGACTTTCCTAAGAGAAAAACTGTGGCTACGGATATCGCAAAGTCTTCTCTCCTGGAAGCCAATCAGCTTGCTTCCGATTGAAACCAACGTCTTTACGGTAACCCTCTTACCTTCACATCGACGATGCAACACAGAAATTAGGCCGCGGTTGAATACTGCAGCTCCAAGGCGGCATCTGTCCGAGAGACTGACGTCTCTAACGTTACGAAATGGAACCTAGTCTGGGAGACCTTCACATTGTTTCCGATGCGGTCCAAATAGTTTACTGTAACTCTCTCACCTTCACTTTGACGATGCAACAATGATATTGCGTTGCGGTTGAATAATGCACACAACAAGGCTGTATCTCTCTGAGAGACAACGTGTCTACAGACAACGAGTACAACGTTTCCTAAGAGCCCTTTATCTAGTTTACGCTGGAGTCCAAATTGTTTGTTGTAACGCTTTTACCTTCACTCTGACAATGCAATGCTGAAATTGAGCCGCAATTGAATACTAACGAGTACATGACGACTTTCCTAAGAGAAAAACGGTGGCTACGGATACCGCAAAGTCTTCTCTCCTGGAAGCCCATCAGCTTGCTTCCGATTGAAACCAACGTCTTTACGGTAACCCTCTCACCTTCACATCGACGATGCAACACAGAAATTGCGTCGCGGATGAATACTACAGCTCCAAGGCGGCATCGATCCAAGAGACTGACGAGTCTAACGTTACCAAATGAACTTACTATGGGAGACCTTCAGATTGTTTCCGATGCCGTCCATATAGTTTACTGTAACTCTCTCACCTTCACTTTGACGAGGCAACAATGACATTGCGTCGCGGTTGAATACTGCAGACAACAAGGCTGTATCTCTCTGAGTTACAACGTGTCTACAGACAATGAGTACAACCTCCCTAAGAGCCCTTTATCTTGTTTACGATCTGGTCCCAATTATTTATTGTAATGCTCTTACCTTCATTTTAACAAAGCAATGCTGAAATTGGGCTGCAATTTAAGACTAACGAGTTCATGACGACTTTCCTAAGAAAAAAACGGTGGCTACGGATACCGCAAAGTCTTCTCTTCTGGAAGCCCATCAGCATGGTTCCGATTGAAACCAACATCTTTACGGTAACCCTCTTACATTCACATCGACGATGCAACACAGAAATTGCGTCGCGGTTGAATACTACAGCTCCGAGGCGGCATCTATCCGAGGGACTGACGTCTGTAAAGTTACCATATGGAACCTACTCTGGGAGAACTTCAGATTGTTTCAGATGCAGTCCAAATAGTTTACTGTAACTCTCTCACCTTCACTTTGACGATGCAACAATGACATTGTGTCGCGGTTGAATACTGCAAACAGTAAGGCTGTATCTCTCTTAGAGACAACGTGTCTACAGACAACTAGTACAACCTTTCGTAAGAGCCCATTGTCTTGTTTACGATGGAGTCCAAATTATTTATTGTAAAGCTCTAACCTTCACTTTGACCATGCAATGCTGAAATTGAGCGGCAATTGAATACTAATGAGTTCATGACGAGTTTCCTAAGAGAAAAACGGTGGCTACGGATACCGCAAAGTCTTCTCTCCTGGAAGCCAATCAGCTTGCTTCTGATTGAAATCAACGTCTTTACGGTAACCCTCTCACCTTCACATCGACGATGCAACACAGAAATTGCGTCGCAGTTGAATACTACAGCTCCAAGGCGGCATCTATCCGAGAGACTGACATATTTAACGTTACCAAATGGAACCTACTCTGGGAGACCTTCAGATTGTTTCCGATGCAGTCGAAATAGTTTATTGTAACCCTCTCACCTTCACTTTGACGATGCAGCAAAGAAATTGCGTCGCGGTTGAATACTGAAGACAACAAGGCTGTATCTCTCTGAGAGACAATGTATCTACAGACAACGAGTACAACTTTTCGTAAGAGCCCTTTATCTTGTTTACGATCTAGTCAAAATTGTTTATTATAACACTCTTACCTTCACTTTGACAATGCAATGCTGAAATTGTGCCGCAATTGAATACTAATGAGTTCATGGCGACATTATTAAGAGAAAAACGGTGGCTACGGATACCGCAAAGTCTTCTCTCCTGGAACCCCATCAGCTTGCTTCCGATTGAAACCAACGTCTTTACGGTAACCCTCTCACCTTCACATCGACGATGCAACACAGAAATTGCGTCGCGGTTGAATACTACAGCTCCAAGGCGTCATCTATCCAAGAGACTGATGTTTCTAACGTCACCAAATGAACCTTCTATGGGAGACCTTCAGATTGTTTCCGAAGCAGTCCAAATAGTTTACTTTAACTCTCTCACCTTCACTTCGACGATGCAGCAAAGAAATTGAGTCACGGTTGAATACTGCAGACATCAATGCTGTATCTCTCTGAGAGACAACGTGTCTACAGACAACGAGTACAACCTTTCCTAAGAGCCCTTTATCTTGTTTACGATGGAGTAAAATTTGTTTATTGTAACGCTCTTACCTTCACTGTGACAATGCAATGCTGAAATTGAGCCGCAATTGTATACTAACGAGACATGACGACCTTCCTAAGAGAAAAACTGTGGCTACGGATATCGCAAAGTCTTCTCTCCTGGAAGCCAATCAGCTTGCTTCCGATTGAAACCAACGTCTTTACGGTAACCCTCTTACCTTCACATCGACGATGCAACACAGAAATTAGGCCGCGGTTGAATACTGCAGCTCCAAGGCGGCATCTGCCCGAGAGACTGACGTCTCTAACGTTACGAAATGGAACCTAGTCTGGGAGACCTTCACATTGTTTCCGATGCGGTCCAAATAGTTTACTGTAACTCTCTCACCTTCACTTTGACGATGCAACAATGACATTGCGTTGCGGTTGAATAATGCACACAACAAGGCTGTATCTCTCTGAGAGACAACGTGTCTACAGACAACGAGTACAACGTTTCCTAAGAGCCCTTTATCTTGTTTACGCTGGAGTCCAAATTGTTTGTTGTAACGCTTTTACCTTCACTGTGACAATGCAATGCTGAAATTGATCCGCAATTGAATACTAACGAGTTCATGACGACTTTCCTAAGAGAAAAACGGTGGCTACGGATACTGCAAAGTCTTCTCTTCTGGAAGCCAATCAGCTTGCTTCCGATTGAACCCAACGTCTTTACGGTAACCCTCTTACCATCACATCGACGATGCAACACAGAAATTGCGTCGCGGTTGAATACTACAGCTCCGAGGCGGCATCTATCCGGGGGACTGACGTCTGTAAAGTTACCAGATGGTACCTACTCTGGGAGAACTTCAGATTGTTTCCGATGCAGTCCAAATAGTTTACTGTAACTCTCTCACCTTCACTTTGACGATGCAACAATGACATTGCGTCGCGGTTGAATACTGCAGACAACAAGGCTGTATCTCTCTGAGAGACAATGTGTCTACAGACAACGAGTACAACAATTCCTAAAAGCAATTTATCTTGTTTACGATGTAGTCCAAATTGTTTATTGTAACGCTCTTACCTTCACTTTGACAATATAACGCTGAAATTGAGCCGCAATTGAATACTATCGAGTTCATGACGTCTTTCCTAAGAGAAATACGGTGGCTACGGTTACCGCAAAGTCTTCTCTCCTCAATGCCCATCAGCTTGCTTCCGATTGAAACCAACGTCTTTACGGTAACCCTCTCACCTTCACAACGACGATGCAACACAGAAATTGCGTCGCGGTTGAATACTACAGCTCCAAGGCGTCATCTATCCAAGAGACAGATGTGTCTAACGTCACCAAATGAACCTTCTATGGGAGACCTTCAGATAGTTTCCGAAGCAGTCCAAATAGTTTACTTTAACTCTCTCACCTTCACTTTGACGATGCAACAATGACATTGCGTCGCGGTTGAATACTGCAGACAACAAGGCTTTATCTCTCTGCGAGACAACGTGTCTACAGACAACGAGTACAACCTTTCCTTAGAGCCCATTATCTTGTTTACGATGGAGTCCAAATTGTTTATTGTAACGCTCTAACCTTGACTTTAACAATGCAATGCTGAAATTGAGCCGCAATTGAATTCTAACGAGTTCATGACGAATTTCCTAAGAGAAAAACGGTGGCTACAGATACCGCAAAGTCCTCTCTTCTGGAAGCACTTCAGCTTGCTTCCGATTGTAGCCAACGTCTTTACGGTAACCCTCTCACCTTCACGTCGACGATGCAACACAGAAATTGCGTCACGGTTGAATACTACAGCTCCAAGGCGGCGTGTATCCGAGAGACTGACGTGTCTAACGTTACTAAATGGAATCTACTCTGGGAGGCCTTCAGATTGTTTCCGATGCAGTCGAAATAGTTTATTGTAACCCTCTTATCTTCACTTTGACGATGCAGCAAAGAAACTGCGTCGCGGTTGAATACTGCAGACAACAAGGCTGTATCTCTCTGAGAGACAACGTGTCTACAGACAACGAGTACAACGTTTCCTAAGGGTCCTTTATCTTTTTTACGATGGAGTCCAAATTGTTTATTGTAACGCTCTTACCTTCACTGTGACAATGCAATGCTGAAATTGAGCCGCAATTGAATACTAACGAGTTCATGACGACTTTCCTAAGAGAATAACGGTGGCTACGGATACCGCAAAGTCATCTCTCATGGAAGAAAATCAGCTTGCTTCCGATTGAAACCAACGTCTTTACGGTAACCCTCTTACCTTCACATCGACGATGCAACACAGAAATTGCGTCGCGGTTGAATACTACAGCTCCAAGGTGGCATCTATCGGAGAGACTGACGTGTCTAACGTTTACAAATGAATCTACTATGGGAGACCTTCAGATTTTTTCCGATACAGTCCCAATATTTTACTGTAACTCTCTCTCCTTCACCTTGACGATGCAACAATGAAATAGCGTCGCGGTTGAATACTGCAGACAACAAGGCTGTATCTCTCTGAGTTACAACGTGTCTACAGACAATGAGTACAACCTCCCTAAGAGCCCTTTATCTTGTTTACGATCTGGTCCCAATTATTTATTGTAATGCTCTTACCTTCATTTTAACAAAGCAATGCTGAAATTGGGCCGCAATTTAAGACTAACGAGTTCATGACGACTTTCCTAAGAAAAAAACGGTGGCTACGGATACCGCAAAGTCTTCTCTTCTGGAAGCCCATCAGCTCGCTTTCGATTGAAACCAACGTCTCTACGGTAACCCTCTCACCTTCACATCGACGATGCAACACAGAAATTGCGTCGCGGTTGAATACTACAGCTCCAAGGTGGCATCTATCCGAGAGACTGACGTGTTTAACATTACCAAATGGAACCTACTCTAGGAGACATTCAGATTGCTTCCAATGCAATCCTAATAGTTTACTGTAACTCTCTCACCTTCACTTTGACGATGCAACAATGAAATTGCGTCGCGGTTGAATACTGCAGACAACATGGCTGTATCTCTCTGAGAGACAACGTGTCTACAGACAACGAATACAACCTTTCCTAAGAGCCCTTTATATTGTTTACGATGGAATCCAAATTGTTTATTGTTTAGATTAGATTAGATTTACTTTCATTCCAATTGATCCGTAGTGAGGAGGTCCTCCAGGATGTGGAACACGTCAGAAAAACAACAATACATGACAAATATTTACAACTGAAACAAATAAGCTAATGTACCATTCCACAGGTCCCAAGTGGAATGATCGTCACTTTTTAATGAACACTAAGTGTCATTTTACAAACACTAATGCACTGAATTTAAAATAAAAAAGTTTTTTATTTATTTATAAGGTAATAAACATGTAATACAACTACTGTAATACTTATTTACAATGAACACATTACTGCACTGAAATGGTGCAGAAGTTAGATTATACTTACACACAACCACACACACACACACACACACACAGACACATTCACACAAATTTTCAGTGAACACATTACTGCACTGAAATTGTGCAGAAGTTATGTTGTACTTATATACAAATCAGTTGGTTTTACTAAGAAATTCATCAATAGAGTAGAAGGAGTTGGCCACCAATAAATCCTTTAGGCTTCTCTTAAACTGAATTTCATTGGTTGTTAAGCTTTTTATGGCTGCTGGCAAGTTATTGAAAATGTGTGCTCCTGAATAATACACAGCTTTTTGTACAAGACTAAGTGACTTTAAATCCTTGTGAAGATTATTCTTATTTCTAGTATTGATTCCATGAATTGAGCTGTTGGTTTGAAAAAGTGATATATTTTTAATGACAAATTTCTTTAAGGAATAAATATATTGGGAAGCTGTAGTTAGTATCCCTAGTTCCTTAAACAGGCTTCTGCAGGATGTTCTTGAGTTCACACCACATATAATTCTTACTGCACGTTTTTGTGCCCGGAATACTTTAGCTTGGCTTGATGAATTACCCCAAAAAATAATCCCATATGACATTATGGAATGAAAGTAAGCATAGTATGCCAGCTTTTTCATTTTTATATCCCCTATGTCTGACAAAATTCGCATTGCAAACAGAGATTTGTTAAGACGCTTCAGCAGTTCTGTGGTGTGCTCCTCCCAGTTGAATTTATTATCAAGCTGTAATCCCAAGAATTTAACACTGTCCACTTCTTCTATCTTCTTGTCATCGTATGTTAGGCATATACTCTTGGGACACCCCTTACAAGTTCTGAACTGCATGTAGTGTGTTTTTTCAAAGTTTAGTGACAAAGAATTGGCTAGGAACCAGTGATTAATGTCCACAAATATTTTATTGGCTGATCTTTCTAAGACTACACTTGATTTGCTATTTATTGCAATGTTTGTATCATCGGCAAACAAAACAAACGTAGCATCTGGTAATGTGACTGATGAAAGGTCATTGATATACACAAGGAAAAGTAAGGGCCCCAAAATGGAACCTTGTGGGACCCCACATGTAATTAGTTCCCAGTTGGATGATGCCTGATAGCTTGATACATGTCTCTTTCCTAATAACACCCTTTGTTTCCTGCCAGAGATATAAGATTTGAACAATTTTGCAGCATTTCCTGTTACACTATAATATTCTAGTTTACTTAAAAGGATATTGTGATTTACACAGTCAAATGCCTTTGACAGATCACAAAATATACCAGTTGCCTGCAATTTTTTGTCTAATGAATTAAGCACATTTTCACTGTAAGTGAAGATAGCCTTCTCAATATCAGAACCTTTTAGAAATCCAAACTGTGACTTTGACAGTATGTTATTTGAGATAAGATGGTTATAAAGACGACTGTACATTACTTTTTCGAAAATTTTTGAGAATGCTGGCAACAGTGAAATTGGACGGAAATTTGATGCTATTTCTTTATCTCCCTTCTTAAACAGTGGCTTAACTTCAGCATATTTCAGCTATTCAGGAAATATTCCACTGATAAACGACTGGTTACACAGATAGCTTAATATGTTACTTAGCTCAGAATCACATTCTTTAATTAACTTTGTTGATATTTCATCATACCCACTAGATGTTTTTGATTTTAAAGATTTTATGATGGACATTATTTCTGTTGGGGTAGTGAGGGTCAAATTCTTATTATGGAAGTTACTTGAAATGTCTGGTCTAAGGTAATCCATAGCAGCATCTACCGAACCTGACAACCCCATCTTTTCAGTAACAGTTATAAAATGTTTGTTAAAAAGTTCTGCAACACTATACACATCTGTCACCAATGTATCATTTACTCTTAATGCTATTTGTTCCTCTTCATGTCTGGTTCTACCGGTCTCCTCCTTCACTATATCCCATATTGTCTTTATTTTGTTATCTGATATGACTATCTTTTCCTTGTAATATATTTGCTTTGACATCCGTATTACAGTCTTTAATATTTTGCAGTATTTCTTATAATGCGCTATAGCATCAACATTGGAAATGTTTCGGATTGACAGATACAGTTTTCTTTTTGTTTTACAAGATACCCCTATTCCTCGAGTAATCCATGGCTTCTTTGTAGACTTTGCTCTAACCTTGGTAAGTTTTGGGGGAAAGCAGTGTTCAAATAAGGTAAGCACTTTATTAGCAAAAATGTTATATTTTTCATTCATGCCATGAGCACTGTAAACATCAGTCCAGTGAATGTCTCTGAGGAGTGTCCTAAAATAATCAATTTTTGGCTTACTGATTACCCTCTTGAGCTCAGATTTAACAGATTTTATATCCTGTTCAGTATTAACATTTAACAGAAGGAACTGCATGTCATGGTCTGAGAGGCCATTGACTATTGATTTTGTAATATAATTTTGTTCATTGGACTTTTCTATAAAGATATTATCAATGGCTGTTTGTGAGGAAGTGGCTATCCTAGTGGGGAACTTTATTGTGGGAATTAAGTTGAATGATAGTGTTACTAACTCAAATAAGTTCTTATTGGGAGAGTCTTTAAGGAAATCTACATTGAAATCACCAGCAACCACTATTTCCTTGTTTTTGGTTGTTAAATGGGCCAGTACAGCTTCAAGGTGGTTTACAAACAGATTAAAGTTACCTGCAGGTGCTCGATATACACTTAATATTATGAAAGATTTTTTGTGAAAATCTAATTCTGTTGCACATGCTTCCATATGCTGTTCTAGGCAAAATTTATGAATGTCTATGTTCTTAAATTTATGACAGTTCCTGATGAATGTGGCAACTCCTCCTTTCTCCATTTCTGATCTACAAAAGTGAGATGCTAACCTAAACCCTGTAACACTTAAAAGTTCTATACCAGTGGTCACATGATGTTCAGAGAGGCAGATTATGTCAGCTGGGTTTGAAGACTCTAATTCATCTATGCAGATAGTTAATTCATTAATTTTATTTCTCAGTCCTCGAATATTTTGATGCAATAAAGATAGCTGACATTTCACATTGACTGAGTTAAAATTGGGTTGAGTTAAAATATCTGCTGACAGTTGAAAATTCTTAACCAATGGCTGTTTATGTTGATGTAATAAGCTGGAATTATGTTTTTTGATTTCTTTCTCAAACTGAAGGTTTGTCTCAGTTCTAACCTCTCTTAAAATTTGCTTTCTTTCTGTCCTCCCTACCCTAAAAAAGGGTCTTTTCTGAATCCTATAACCACTGGTATTTTACCACTCATGACAGTGCCTCCCCCCTTTAACTTTCCTGCTATTTCCCCAGCCAATTTACCCTTCCCCTTCCTGTTGAGGTGAAGGCCATGCCTAGTATAATCCCACCTACTGAGAGAATCAACATGAACCACACCAATGTGTGACCCCGCACCCGACATGAGCAGCCTTTCCAGCTCCAAATTAACTCTCTTGACAGAAGAGTTCAAATGAGGTCGGTCATGGCGCCCAAAAACAGATACAAACTCAACACTGGTATGCCTCGATGCTGTTGCAATCTTCGCCAGGTCGCACTCTATACTGTACCCAGGATCTCTGTCAATACTGTTACCTGCCCCACCCACTATAACCACGGTGTCTTCCTTAGTGAAATCTTTGCAAAGTGATCCTAAATCCTCTGTCACCTGCTCCAGACCAGCACCAGGTTTAAAAAAATTGGTGACCTGGTATTCTGATCCTAGTTCATCCTGCAAGAGTTGGCCAACACCTCTTCCATGGGAACTGCCTAACAACAACACTTTCTTTCTCTTTACTGATTTCCCTACATTCTTACTTTTCAATTTGCTGCTGAAAGTTTGTTGTGCCCTGTCTACACCTGTAACTGCTTGAGGCTCACCAGCTTGTAACTGAAGCAACAGGTCAAATCTATTTTCCACATTCACCATAAAGCTGTCAGACAAAGTTCTAGGCCTGTTCCTCCTGTTGCCTGTTGCCACTTCCCACCTCTCTTTACCCTTCTCCCTCCTTAACTTGTCAAGATCTCCCCTGGCCTTGTCTAACTCAGCCTGAAGGGCAGCAATTTTCCCCTCCTGTTCCAGTATCTTCCTATCTCTACTACAAATCCTACAAAACCACTGATGAGTCTCATTTACTTCCCCTATTCCCACGCCACTACAGTCACCCACATGGAAAAAACTGCAGCACCCATCACACCAAAGCCCCGACCTAACAATTCTACGGCAAGTCAAGCACTTTTCACTCGTGATAAACGTATTAGTTTATTAAGAATAAGTCAGTTAAATTACAGATAAACACGAAAATATGGTTACACAAATTTGGCCTATACGCAACTGTGTGTAAACAAAAACAAAAGTGCACAGTTTCTGAAACAACAAGTTAAACTTTACGCTACTTTCCGGAAATGCTAGTTAAATAATGAAGAGGTACGCTAAGTTAAATTGCTGGAGAGAGCAAGGAACAACTAAACGAAATTCTATAGATTTGCTGCAGCAGCACGTAAACAGAAAATACGACTGTACGGTCTTTTCGCGTTTTCTGCTATATTACGTAAAGAAAAATGAAACCTTTAATGGTACACTTAAACGGCACACTAATACACTTATTTACCACGTAATCAGTACTAATCTATATGTTTTATAATCTAAAATAACTTATCTTTACGAGAACACCAAAACTCGCGCTAGTCACCTGGCTGCAGGGCTGCCAACCTCTTACCTTCACTTTGGCAATGCAATGCTAAAATTGAGCCGCAATTGAATACTAATGGGTTCATGGCGACATTCCTAAGAGAAAAACGGTGGCTACGGATACCGCAAAGTCTTCTCTCCTGGAAGCCCATCAGTTTGCTTCCAATTGAAACCAACGTCTTTATGGTAACCCTCTCACCTTCACATCGACGATGCAACACAGAAATTGCGTCGCGGTTAAATACTGCAGTCAACAAGGCTGTATCTCCCTGAGAGACAACGTGTCTATAGACAACGAGTACAACCTTTCCTAAGAGCCCTTTATCTTGTTCACGATGGAGTCATAATTGCTTATTCTAACGGTCTTACCTTCACTTTGACAATGGAATCCTGAAATTGAGCCGCAATTGAATACTAACGAGTTCATGACGACTTCCTAAGAGAAAAACGGTGCCTACGGATAACGCAAAGTCTCCTCTCCTGGAAGCCCATCAGCTTGCTTCCAATTGAAACCAATGTGTTTACGGTAACCCTCTCACCTTCACATCGACGATGCAACACAGAAATTGCGTCGCGGTTGAATACTGCAGACAACAAGGCTGTATCTCTCTGAGAGACAACGTGTCTACAGACAACGAGAACAACCTTTCCTAAGAGCCCTTTATCTTGTTTACGATGGAGTCCAAATTGTTTATTGTAACGCTCTTACCTTCACTTTGAAAATGCAATGCTGAAATTGAGCCGCAATTGAATACTAACGAGTTCATGACGACTTTCCTAAGAGAAAAACGGTGGCTACGGATACCGCAAATTCTTCTCTCCTGGTAGCCCATCAGCTTGCTTCCGATTGAAACCAATGTCTTTACGGTAACCCTCACACCTTCACATCGACGATGCAACACAGAAATTGCGTCGCGGTTGAATACTACAGCTCCAAAGCGGCATCTATCCGAGAGACTGACGTCTCTAACGTTACCAAATGGAGTCTAATCTGGTAGACCTTGAGATTGTTTCCGATGCAGTCCAAACAGTTTACTGTAACTCTCTCACCTTCACTTTGACGATGCAACAATGACATTGCGTCGCGGTAGAATACTGCAGACAACAAGGCTGTATCTCTCTGAGAGACAACGTGTCTACAGACAACGAGTACAACGGTTCCTAAGAGCCCTTTATCTTGTTTACGATGGAGTCCAAATTGTTTATTGTAACGCTCTTACCTTCACTTTGACAATGCAATGCTGAAATTGAGCCGCAATTGAATACTAACGAGTTCATGACAAATTCCTAAGAGTAAAACGGTGGCTACGGCTACTGCAAAGTCTTCTCTCCTGGAAGCCCATCAGCTTGCTTCCAATTGAAACCAACGTCTCTGCGAAATCCCTCTCACCTTCACATCGACGATGCAACACAGAAATTGCGTCGCAGTTGAATACTACAGCACCAAGGCGGCATCTATCCGAGAGCCTGCGTCTCTAACGTTACCAAATAGAACCTACTCTGGTAGACCTTGTGATTGTTTCCGATACTGTCCAAATAGTTTACTGTAACTCTTTCTCATTCACTTTGACGATGCAACAATGAAATTGCGTCGCGGTTGAATACTGCAGAAAACACAGCTGTATCTCTTTGAGAGACAACGTGTCTACAGACAACGAGTACAACGTTTCCTAAGAGCCCTTTATCTTGTTTACGATGGAGTGCAAATTGTTTATTGTAACGCTCTTACGTTCACTTTGACAATACAATGCTGAAATTGAGCCCTAATTGAATACTAACGAGTTCATGACGAATTTCCTAAGAGAAAAATGGTGGCTACGGATACCGCAAAGTCATCTCTCTTGTAAGCCCATCAGCTTGCTTCCGATTGAAACCGACGTCTTTACGGTAATCCTCTCACCTTCACATTGACGGTGCAACACAGAAATTGCGTCGCGGTTGAATATTACTGCTCCAAGGCGGCATCTATCCGAGTGACTGCCGTGTCTAACGTTACCAAATGGAACCTACTCTGGAAGACCTTGATTTTGTTTCCGATGCAGTCCAAATAGTTTACTTAAACTCTCCCACCAATTCTTTGACCATGCAACAATGACATTGCGTCGCCGTTGAATACTGCAGACAACAAGGCTGTATCTCTCTGAGAGACAACGTGTCTACAGACAACAAGTACAACCTTTCCTAAGAGCACTTCATCTTGTTTACGATCGAGTCCAAATAGTTTTTTGTAACGCTCTTACCTTCACTTTGACAATGCAATGCTGAGATTGAGCCGCAATTGAGGACTAACGAGTTCATGACACTTTCCTAAGAGAAAAACGGTGGCTACGGATACCGCAAAGTCATCTCCCCTGGAAGCCCATCAGCTTGCTTCCGATTAAAACCAATGTCTTTACGGTAACCCTCTTACCTTCATATCGACGATGCAACACAGAAATTGCGTCGCGGTTGAATACTACAGCTTCAAGGTGGCATCTATCCGAGAGACTGACGTCTCTAACGTTAACAAATTGGACCTATTCTGGGAGACCTTGAGATAGTTTCCGAAGCAGTCCAAATAGTTCACTGTAACTCTCTCACCTTCACTTTGACGATGCAACAATGACATTGTGTCGCGGTTGAATACTGCAGACAACAATGCTGTATCTCTCTGAGAGACAACGTGTCTACAGACAACGAGTACAACGTTACCTAAGAGCCCCTTTTCTTGTTTGCGATGGAGTCCAAATTGTTTTTGTAAAGGTCTTACCTTCACTTTGACAATGGAATGCTGAAATTGAGCCGCAATTGAATACTAACGAGTACATGACGGCTTCCTAGGAGAAAAACGGTGGCTACGGACACGACTAAGTCATCTATCCTGGAAGCCCATCATCTTTCTTCCGATTGAAACCGACGTCTTTACGGTAACCCTCTCACTGTCACAACGACGGTGCAACACAGAAATTGCGTCGCGGTTGAATACTACAGCTCCAAGGCGGCATCTATCCGACAGACTGACGTGTCTAACGTTACCAAATGGAACATACTCTGCGAGACCTTGAGATTGTTTCCGATGCACCCCAATAGTTTACTGTAACTCTCTCACCTTCACTTTTTCGATGCAGCAATCACATTGCGTCGCGGTTGAATACTGCAGACAACAAGGCTGAATCTCCCTGAGGGACAACGTGTCAACAGACAACGAGTACTACCTTTCCTAAGAGTCCTTTATCTTGTTTACGATGGAGTGCAAATTGTTTATTGTAACGATCTTACCTTCACTTTGACAATGCAATGCTGAAATTGAGCCGCAATTGAATACTAACGAGTTCATGACGACTACATAAGAGAAAAACGGTGGCTACGGATACCGCAAAGTCATCTCTCCTGGAAGCTCTTCAGCTTGCTTCCGATTGAAACCAACGTCTTTACAGTTACCCTCTTACCTTCGCATCGACGATGCAACAAAGAAATTGCGTCGTGGTTGAATACTACAGCTCCAAGGCTGCATCTACCCGAGAGACTTACGTCTCTAACGTTACCAAAGGAAACCTACTCTGAGAGACCTTGAGATTGACCGGATGCAGTCCAAATAGTTTACTGTACCTCTCTCACCTTCACTTTGACGATGCAATAATGACATTGCGTCGCGGTTGAATACTGCAGACAACAAGGCTGTATCACTCTGAGAGACAACGTGTCTACAGACAACGAGTACAACCTTTCCAAAGAGCCCTTTATCTTTTTTACGATGGAGTCCAAATTGTTTATTGTAACGCTCTTACCTTCACGTTGACAATACAATGCTGAAATTGAGCCACAATTGAATACTAACGAGTTCATGACGACTTTGCTAAGAGAAAAACGGTGGCTACGGATACCGCAAAGTCTTCTCTCCTGGAAGCGCATCAGCTTGCTTCCGATTGAAACCAAAGTCTTTACGGTAACCCTCTCACCTTCACATCGACGATGCAACACAGAAATTGCGTAGCGATTGAATACTACAGTTCCAAGGCGGCATCTATCCGAGAGACTGACGTCTCTAACGTTACCAGATGGACCTACTCTGGTAGACCTTGAGATTGTTTCCGATGCAGTCCAAATAGTTTACTGTAACTCTCTCACCTTCACTTTGACGATGCAACAAAGACATTGCATCGCGGTTGAATACTGCAGACAACAAGGCTGTATCTCTCTGAGAGACAACGTGTCTACAGACAACGAGTACAACCTTTCCTAAGAGCCCTTTATCTTGTTTACGATGGAGTCCAAATTGTTTATTGTAACGCTCTTACCCTCACTTTGACAATGCAATGCTGAAATTGAACCCTAATTGGATACTAACGAGTCCATGACGACTTTCCTAAAAGAAAAACCGAGGCTACGGATACCGCAAAGTCTTCTCTCCTGGAAGCACATCAGCTTGCTTCCGATTGAAACCGACGTCTTTACGGGAAACCTCTTACCTTCACATCGACGATGCACCACAGAAATTGCGTCGCGGTTGAATACTACAGTTCCAAGGCGGCATCTATCCGAGAGACTGACGTCTCTAACGTTACCAAATGGACCTACTCTGGTAGACTTGGAGATTGTTTTCGATGCAGTCCAAATAGTTTACTGTAACTCTCTCACCTTCACTTTGACGATGCAACAATGAAATTGCGTCGCGGTTGAATACTGCAGACACAGGGCTTTATGTCTCTGAGAGACAACGTGTCTACAGACAACGTGTACAACCTTTCCTAAGAGCCCTTTATCTTGTTTACGATGGAGTCCAAATTGTTTATTGTTACGCTCTTACCTTCACTTTGACTATGCAATGCTGAAATTGAGCCGCAATTGAATACTATCGAGTTCATGACGACTTCCTCAGAGAAAAACGGTGGCTACGGATACCGCAAAGTCTTCTCTCCTGGAAGCCCATCAGCTTGCTTCCGATTGAAACCAACGTCTTTACGGTAACCGTCTTACCTTTACATCGACGATGCAACACAGAAATTGCGTCGTGGTTGAATACTACAGCTCCAAGGTGGCATCGATCCGAGAGACTGACGTCTCTAACGTTACTAAATGGAACCTACTCTGCGAGACCTTGAGATTGTTTCCGATGCAGTCCAAATAGTTTACTGTAACTCTTTAACCTTCACTTTGACGATGCAACAATGTAATTGCATCGCGGTTGAATACTGCAGAAAACAAGGCTGTATCACTCTGAGAGACAACGTGTCTACAGACAACGAGTACAACCTTTCCTAAGAGCCCTTTATATTGTTTATGGTGGAGTGCAAATTGTTTATTGTAACGTTCTTACCTTCACTTTGACAATGCAATGCTGAAATTGAGCCGCAATTGAATACTAACGAGTTCATGACAACTTCCTAAGAGAAAACCGGTGGCTACGGATACCGCAATGACATCTCTCCTGGAAGCCCATCAGCTTGCTTCCGATTGAAACCAACGTCTTTACGGTAACCCTCTCACCTTCACATCGACGATGCAACATAGAAATTGCGTCGCAGTTGAATACTACGGCTCCAAGGCGGCATCTATCCGAGAGACTGACGTCTCTAACGTTACCAAATGGAACCTACTCCGGTAGAGCTTGAGATTGTTTCCGATGCAGCCCAAATAGTTTCCTGTAACTCACTTACATTCACATTGTCGATGTAACAATGAAATTGCGTCGCGGCAGAATACTGCAGGCAACACGGCTGTATCTCTCTGAGAGACAACGTGTCTACAGACAACGAGTACAGCTTTTCCTAAGAGACCTTTATCTTGTTTATGATGGAGTGCAAATTGTGTATTGTAACAGTCTTACCTTCACTTTGACAATGCAATTCTGAAATTGTGCCCCAGTTTAATACTAACGAGTTAATGACGACTTTCCTTAGAGAAAAACGGTGGCTATGGATACCGCAAAGTCATGTCTCCTGGAAGCCCATCAGCGTGCTTCCGATTGAAACCGACGTCTTAACGGTAACCCTCTCACCTTCACATCGACGGTGCAACACAGAAATTGCGTCGCGTTTGAATACTACGGCTCCAAGGCGGCATCTATCCGAGAGACTGCCATGTCTCACGTCACCAAATGGAACCTACTCTGGGAGACTTTGACATTGTTTCCGATGCTGTCCAAATAGTATACTGTAACCCTCTCACCTTCACATCGACGAAGCAACACAGAAATTGCATCGCGATTGAATACTACAGCCCCATGGTGGCATCTATCCGAGAGACTGACGTCACCAACGTTAACAAATGGGACCTACTCTGGGAGACCTTGAGATTTTTTCCGATGCAGTCCAAATAGTTTACTGTAACTCTCTCACCTTCACTTTGACGATGCAACAATGAAATTGCATCGCGGTTGAATACTGCAGACAACAAGGCTGTATCTCTATGAGAGACAACCTATCTACAGACATCGAGTACAACCTTTTCTAAGAGCCCTTTATCTTGTTTACGATGGAGTGAAAATTGTTTATTGTAACGCTCTTACCTTCACTTTGACAATGCAATGCTGAAATTAAGCCGCAATTGAATACTAACGAGTTCATGACGACTTTCATAAGAGAAAAACGGTGGCCACGGATACCGCAATGTCATCTCTCCTGGAAGCCCATCAGCTTGCCTCGGATTGAAACCGATGTCTTTACGGTAACCCTCTCACCTTCACATCGACGGTGCAACACAGAAATTGCGTCGCAGTTGAATACTAGAGCCCCAAGGCGGCATCTATCAGAGAGACTGACGTGTCTAACGTTACCAAATGGAACCGACTCTGGGAGACCTTGAGATTGTTTCCGATGCAGTCCAAATAGTTTACTGTAACTCTCTCACCTTCACTTTGACGATGCAACAATGACATTGCGTCGCGGTAGAATACTGCAGACAACAAGTCTGTATCTCTCTGAGGGACCACGTATCTACAGACAACGAGTACGTTTCCTAAGAGCCCTTTATTTTGTTTACGATGGAGTCCAAATTGTTTGTTGTAAAGGTCTTACCTTCACTTTCACAATGGAATGCTGAAATTGAGCCGCAATTGAATACTAACGAGTTCATGACGACTTCCTAAGAGAAAAACGGTGGCTACGGATACGACAAAGTCATCTCTCCTGGAAGGCTATCAGCTTGCTTCCGATTGAAACCAACGTCTTTACGGTAACCCTCTTACCTTCACATCGACGATGCAACACAGAAATTGCGTCGTGGTTGAATACTACAGCTCCAAGGCGGCAACTATCCGAGAGACTGCCGTGTCTAACGTTACCAAATGGAACCTACTCTGGGAGACCTTGAGATTGCTTCCGATGCAGTCCATATAGTTTACTTTAACTCTCTCGCCTTCACATTGACCATGCAATAATGACATTGCGTCGTGGTTGAATTCTGCAGACAACAAGGCTGTATCTCTCTGAAGGACAACGTGTCTACAGACAACAATTACAACGTTTCCTAAGAGCCCTTTATTTTGTTTGCGATGGAGTCCAAGTTTTTTATTGTAACGCTCTTACCTTCACTTTGACAATGCAATGCTGAATTTGAGCCGCAATTGAATACTAACGAGTTCACGACGACATTCCTAAGAGAAAAACGGTGGCTACGGATACCACAAAGTCATCTCTCCTGAAAGTCCATCAGCTTGCTTCCGATTGAAACCAACGTCTTTATGGTAACCCTCTTAGCTTCACATCGACGATGCAACACAGAAATTGCGTCGCGGTTGAATACTACAGCTCCAAGGCGGCATCTATCCGAGAAACTAACGTCTCTAACGTTACCAAATGGAACCTACTCTGGGAGACCTTGAGATTGCTTCCGATGCAGTCCATATAGTTTAGTGTAAAACTCTCACCTTCAGTTTTACGATGCAACAATGTCATTGCGTCGCAGTTGAATACTGCAGACAACAAGTCTGTATCTCTCTGTGAGACAACGTGTCTACAGACAACGAGTACAATCTTTCCTAAGAGCCCTTTATCTTGTTTACGATGGAGTCCAAATTGTTTATTGTGATGCTCTTACGTTCACTTTGACAATGCAATGCTGAAATTGAGCCGCAATTGAATACTAACGAGTTCATGACGATTTCCTAACAGAAAAACGGTCGCTACGGTTACCGCAAAGTCATCTCACCTGGAAGCCCATCAGCTTGCTTCCGATTGAAACCAACGTCTCTATGGTAACCCTCTTACCTTCACATCGACGATGCAACACAGAAATTGCGTCGCGGTTGAATACTACAGCCGCAAGGCGGCATCTATACGAGAGACTGACGTGTCTAACGTTACCAAATGGAATCGAATCTGGGAGACCTTGAGATTGTTTCCGATGCAGTCCAAATAGTTTACTTTTACTCTCTCACCTTCACTTTGACCATGCAATAATGACATTGCGTCGTGGTTGAATTCTGCAGACAACAAGGCTGTATCTCTCTGAAGGACAATGTGTCTACAGACAACAATTACACCCTTTCCTAAGAGACCTTTATCTTGTTTGCGATGGAGACCAAATTTTTTATTGTAACGCTCGTACCTTCACTTTGACAACGCAATGCTGAAATTGGGCCGCAATTGAATACTAACGAGTTCATGACGACATTCCTAAGAGAAAAACGGTGGCTACGGATACCACAAAGTCATCTCTCCTGAAAGTCCATCAGCTTGCTTCCGGTTGAAACCAACGTCTTTATGGTAACCCTCTTACCTTCACATCGACGATGCAACACAGAAATTGCGTCGCGGTTGAATACTACAGCTCCAAGGCGGCATCTATCCGAGAGACTTACGTCTCTAACGTTACCAAATGGAACCTACTCTGGGAGACCTTGAGATTGCTTCCGATGCAGTCCATATAGTTTACTGTAACTCTCTCACCTTCAGTTTTACGATGCAACAATGTCATTGCGTCGCGGTTGAATACTGCAGACAACAAGGCTGTATCTCTCTGAGAGACAACGTGTCTGCAGACAATGAGTACAACGTTTCCTAAGAGCCCTTTATCTTGTTTACGAAGAAGTCCAAATTGTTTATTGTAACGTTCTTACCTTCACTTTGACAATGCAATGCTGAAATTGAGCCGCAATTGAATACTAACGAGTTCATGACGACTTCCTAAGAGAAAAACGTTGGCTACGGATACGGCAAAGTCATCTCTCCTGGAACGCCATCAGCTTGCTTCCGATCGTAACCAACGACTCTACGGTAACCCTCTTACCTTCACATCGACGTTGCAACACAGAAATTGCGTCGCGGTTGAATACTACAGCTCCAAGGCGGCAACTATCCGAGAGACTGCCGTGTCTAACGTTACCAAATGGAACCTACTCTGGGAGACGTTGATATTGTTTCCGATGCAGTCCAAATAGTTTACTTAAACTCTCTCACCAATTCTTTGACCATGCTACAATGACATTGCGTCGCGGTTGAATACTGCAGACAACAAGGCTGTAACTATCTGAGAGACAACGTGTCTACAAACAACGAGTACAACCTTTCCTAAGAGCCCTTTATCTTGTTTACGATGGAGTCTTACCTTCACTTTGACAATGCAATGCTGAAATCAAGCCCTAATTGAATACTAACGAGTTCATGATGACTTTCATAAGAGAAAAACGGTGGCCACGGATACCGCAATGTCATCTCTCCTGGAAGCCCATCAGCTTGCCTCGGATTGAAACCGATGTCTTTACGGTAACCCTCTCACCTTCACATCGACGGTGCAACACAGAAATTGCGTCGCAGTTGAATACTACAGCTCCAAGGCGGCATCTATCAGAGAGACTGACGTGTCTAACGTTACCAAATGGAACCGACTCTGGGAGACCTTGAGATTGTTTCCGATGCAGTCCAAATAGTTTACTGTAAGTCTCTCACCTTCACTTTGACGATGCAACAATGACATTGCGTCGCGGTAGAATACTGCAGACAACAAGTCTGTATCTCTCTGAGGGACCACGTATCTACAGACAACGAGTACGTTTCCTAAGAGCCCTTTATTTTGTTTGCGATGGAGTCCAAATTGTTTGTTGTAAAGGTCTTACCTTCACTTTCACAATGGAATGCTGAAATTGAGCCGCAATTGAATACTAACGAGTTCATGACGACTTCCTAAGAGAAATCGGTGGCTACGGATACGACAAAGTCATCTCTCCTGGAAGGCTATCAGCTTGCTTCCGATTGAAACCAACGTCTTTACGGTAACCCTCTTACCTTCACATCGACGATGCAACACAGAAATTGCGTCGTGGTTGAATACTACAGCTCCAAGGCGGCAACTATCCGAGAGACTGCCGTGTCTAACGTTACCAAATGGAACCTACTCTGGGAGACCTTGAGATTGCTTCCGATGCAGTCCATATAGTTTACTGTAAAACTCTCACCTTCAGTTTTACGATGCAACAATGTCATTGCGTCGCAGTTGAATACTGCAGACAACAAGTCTGTATCTCTCTGTGAGACAACGTGTCTACAGACAACGAGTACAATCTTTCCTAAGAGCCCTTTATCTTGTTTACGATGGAGTCCAAATTGTTTATTGTGATGCTCTTACGTTCACTTTGACAATGCAATGCTGAAATTGAGCCGCAATTGAATACTAACGAGTTCATGACGATTTCCTAACAGAAAAACGGTCGCTACGGTTACCGCAAAGTCATCTCTGCTGGAAGCCCATCAGCTTGCTTCCGATTGAAACCAACGTCTCTATGGTAACCCTCTTACCTTCACATCGACGATGCAACACAGAAATTGCGTCGCGGTTGAATACTACAGCCGCAAGGCGGCATCTATACGAGAGACTGACGTGTCTAACGTTACCAAATGGAATCGAATCTGGGAGACCTTGAGATTGTTTCCGATGCAGTCCAAATAGTTTACTTTTACTCTCTCACCTTCACTTTGACCATGCAATAATGACATTGCGTCGTGGTTGAATTCTGCAGACAACAAGGCTGTATCTCTCTGAAGGACAATGTGTCTACAGACAACAATTACACCCTTTCCTAAGAGACCTTTATCTTGTTTGCGATGGAGTCCAAATTTTTTATTGTAACGCTCGTACCTTCACTTTGACAACGCAATGCTGAAATTGGGCCGCAATTGAATACTAACGAGTTCATGACGACATTCCTAAGAGAAAAACGGTGGCTATGGATACCACAAAGTCATCTCTCCTGAAAGTCCATCAGCTTGCTTCCGGTTGAAACCAACGTCTTTATGGTAACCCTCTTACCTTCACATCGACGATGCAACACAGAAATTGCGTCGCGGTTGAATACTACAGCTCCAAGGCGGCAACTATCCGAGAGACTGCCGTGTCTAACGTTACCAAATGGAACCTACTCTGGGAGACGTTGATATTGTTTCCGATGCAGTCCAAATAGTTTACTTAAAGTCTCTCACCAATTCTTTGACCATGCTACAATGACATTGCGTCGCGGTTGAATACTGCAGACAACAAGGCTGTAACTATCTGAGAGACAACGTGTCTACAAACAACGAGTACAACCTTTCCTAAGAGCCCTTTATCTTGTTTACGATGGAGTCTTACCTTCACTTTGACAATGCAATGCTGAAATTAAGCCCTAATTGTATACTAACGAGTTCATGACGACTTTTATAAGAGAAAAACGGTGGCCACGGATACCGCAATGTCATCTCTCCTGGAAGCCCATCAGCTTGCCTCGGATTGAAACCGATGTCTTTACGGTAACCCTCTCACCTTCACATCGACGGTGCAACACAGAAATTGCGTCGCAGTTGAATACTACAGCTCCAAGGCGGCATCTATCAGAGAGACTGACGTGTCTAACGTTACCAAATGGAACCGACTCTGGGAGACCTTGAGATTGTTTCCGATGCAGTCCAAATAGTTTACTGTAACTCTCTCACCTTCACTTTGACGATGCAACAATGACATTGCGTCGCGGTAGAATACTGCAGACAACAAGTCTGTATCTCTCTGAGGGACCACGTATCTACAGACAACGAGTACGTTTCCTAAGAGCCCTTTATTTTGTTTACGATGGAGTCCAAATTGATTATTGTAAAGGTCTTACCTTCACTTTCGCAATGGAATGCTGAAATTGAGCCGCAATTGAATACTAACGAGTTCATGACGACTTCGTAAGAGAAAAACGGTGGCTACAGATACCGCAAAGTTATCTCTCCTGGAAGCACATCAGCTTGCTTCCGATTGAAACCAACGTCTTTACGGTAAGCGTCTCACCTTCACCTCGACGATGCAACACAGAAATTGCGTCGCGGTTGAGTACTGCAGGCAAGAAGCTTGTATCTCTCTTAGTGACAACGTGTCTACAGACAACGAGTACAAACTTTCCTAAGAGCCCATCATCTTTTTTACGATGGAGTCAAAATTCTTTATTGTAACGCTCTTACCTTCACCTTGGCAATCCAATGCTTAAATTGAGCCGCAATTGAATACTAACGAGTTCATGAAGACTTCCTAAGAGAAAAATGGTGGCTACGGATACCGCAAAGTCATCTTTCCTGGAAGCCCATCAGCTTGCTTCCGATTGAAACCAACGTCTTTACGGTAACCCTCTTACCTTCACATCGACGATGCAATACAGAAATTGCGTCGCGGTTGAATACTACAGTTCCAAGGCGGCACCTATCCGAGAGACTGACGTGTCTAACGTTACCAAATGGAACCTACTATGGGAGACTTTCAGATTGTTTCCGATGCAGTCCAAATAGTTTACTGTCACTCTCTCACCATCACTTTGACGATGCAACAATGATATTGCGTCGCGGTTGAATACTGCAGACAACAAGGCTGTATCTCTCTGAGAGACAACGTGTCTACAGACAACGAGTACAACCTTTCCTAAGAGCCCTTTAACTTGTTTACGATGGAGTCCATATTATTTGTTGTAACTTCGACAATGCAATGCTGAAATAGAGCCGCAATTGAATACTAACGAGTTCATGACGACTTTTGTAAGAGAAAATTGGTATCTACGGATACCGCAAAGTCTTCTCTCCTGGAAGCCAATCAGCTTGCTTACGATTGAAACCAACGTCTTTACGGTAACCCTCTCATCTTCACATCGACGATGCAACACAGAAATTTCATCGCGGTTGAACACTACAGCTCCAAGGCGGCATCTATCCAAGAGACTGACGTGTCTAATGTTACCAAATGGAACCTACTATGGGAGACCATCAGATTGTTTCCGATGCAGTCCAAGTAGTTTATTGTAACCCTCTCACCTCCACTTTGACGATGCAGCAAAGAAATTGCGTCGCGCGTGAATACCGCAACAATGTGGAATCTTTTTTAGACAACGAATACAACCTTTCCTAAGAGCCCTTTATCTTGTTTACAATTTAGTCCGAACCGTTTATTGTAACGCTCTCACCTTCACATTGACAATATAATACTGAAATTGAGCTGCAATTGTATACTAACGAGTTCATGACGGATTTCCTAAGAGAAAAACGGTGGCTACAGATAACGCAAAGTCATCTCTTGGAACCCAATCAGCTTGATTCCGATGGAAACCAACGTCTAATACGGTAACCCTCTGATCTTTACATCGACGATGCAACACAGAAATTGCGTCGCAATTGAATACTACAGCTCCAAGATGGCATCTATCCGAGAGACTGACGGGTCCAACTTTACCAAATGCAACCTACCCTATGAGACCTTCAGATTGTTTCCGATGTACTCCTAATAGTTTATTGTAACCATCTCAAATTCACTTTGACGATGCAGCTAAGAAATTTGCATCGCGGTTGAATACTGCAGTCAACAAGGCGGCATCACTCTGATAGACAAACGTGTCTACAGACACCCGAGTACACCCTTTCCTAATAGCCCTTTATCTTGTTTACGTTGGAGTCCACAATTGTTTATTGCAACGCTCTTACCTTCACATTGACAATGCAATACTGAAATTAAGCCGCAATTGGATACTAACGAGTTCATGACGACTTTCCAAACAGAAAAACGGTGGCTACAGATACCGCAAAGTTATCTCTCCTGGAAGCACATCAGCTTGCTTCCGATGGAAACCAACGTCTTTACGGTAACCCTCTCACCATCACATCGACGATACAACACAGAAATTGCGTCGCGGTTGAATACTACAGCTCCAAGGCGGCATCTATCCGAGAGGCTGACGTGTCTAACGTTACAAAATGGAACCTACTCTGGGAGACCTTCAGATTGTTTCCCCTGCAGTAAAAAAAGTTTATTGTAACCCTCTCACCTTCACTTTGACGATGCAGCAAAGAAATTGCATCGCGGTTGAATACTGCAGACAACAAGGCGGCATCTCTCTGAGAGACAGACGTGTCTACAGACACCGAGTACAACCTTTCCTAAGATCTGAGTAAAAACTTCTCGGTGTACATGCCGCGTCAAATCAGGATAAATCTCCGAGTTTTCGACCACTACCTCCATGGTCGTCGTCAGGGCTAAAACTGACTGTCGTGAACTTTTTTTTTTTTTTTTTTTGATGTGGTGGTGCTGAAGTCTGATCAACTTCTTTGATTTTTACTTCTGTAGGGAATGGAAGGGGTAAAAATTTTCTCTTTATTTATTTATTCTTCTTTCAGCTTTAGTTTGGGGACATAGAAGGGTCCTTTAACTCCCTGCTTTTGGTGTGTATTTGAAAACATGTGTGGAGAAGTGCTAAAGGACGATATGTCCTTAAACTATGGAGAAGTACGTAGGGATATCATTTACGGAGGCTCGAATACTATCGCCTTCGGTACTTTATATTTGTGGTTGCGTAAGGGTTCTACCGTACCTACTGTGGTGAGTTGTGGTGTACTGTCACGTATCATGTCCAACTTCCGAAATAAGGTTCGTGCCTTCTCCTTGACCTTGTCTGAGAGGTAAGATGTCGTGAACTATTTTTTTTTTTTTTTTTTTTTTTTCCTTTAATGTGTTTCAATTCCCCATCGGGGCGGGCTGGCAGCAGCATAGGCGCTGCTCTTCAGCCGAAAGACAGTACAAAACAATAGAAGACATTAAAAACAGCAAAGGAGAGACTAAGGTGAACATATATATATATAAAAAAAGGGGGGAACAGCATGGAAGACAAAACAAAACAAAACGGGGTGACTGTAAAATGGAGATAATAAAAAACTGTTTAAAAGTAGCACATATAAAAGGCCACACACGGCGACGGTTAAAAGAACACAAGGCACAGTATCACTGGAGCTAAAAGTAGCGACGGATGGCATAGCACACAACGTAACACTGACGGCGAACCTCAAGGCAGGACACAATTAAAATCACATCTCTTGACGCACACAAGAAACAGCACTAAACACAACACTGACGTGGCACACTGACGATGAGCAATACAGAGGATCTGCCAGGCGCTAGGAGATGAGGGAGACCTGAAGAAGGGAGGGAGTGGAAGAGAGGGGGGAGGTGAGCAGGGGGCGTACGGGAGAGGGCCAGGTAGGGGGGGGGGGGGGGGAAGGAGCGAGGCAGGTATGGGGTGCAGGGTCTCAGGGGAGAGGGGACGGAGGGAAATCCGCTCTGGGAGAAGAAAGAAAGAGGAAATGGTGCCCTGGGGAGGGGGGGGGGAACAAGGCCAGGTTATAGTTGGAAGGAAGGGTAGATGTCACGGCGAAGTTCGTCATCCGGGAGGGGGAGGCGTTGGAAGTTGCCCTGATGAAGGAGATGGAGGGTGTGGAGGTGGAGAGAGGGAGGGATACAGCGATAAAGGCGCGGCAACGGGCGGGGGGTGGAGAGGAAGGAGGAAACCAGAGGGTGGGGGGGATCAAGTCTGCGAGCAATGTAAAGGATGCGGAGATGTTGGAGGAACAGGAGGAGGTGGGGGAAGGGGATCAGTTCATACAGGAGCCGTGTGGGGGAAGGAAGGCGGATACGGAAGGCAAGGCGGAGCGCATGGCGTTCAAGGACTTGGAGGGCCTTGTAAAAGCGGGTGGGTGCGGAAATCCAGGCAACGCTGGCATAACAGAGGATAGGACGGATGAGGGATTTGTAGGTGTGGAGGATGGTAGAAGGATGCAATCCCCAGGTCCGGCCAGACAGGAGTTTCAGAAGGCGGAGGCGGGAATGGGCTTTCTGCTGGATGGTCAGGAGATGAGGGGTCCAGGTGAGGTGTCGGTCAAGGGTGAGGCCAAGGTATTTCAGGGTGGGGGTGAGTTGGATAGGACGACCATAAAGGGTGAGGTAGAAATCATGGAGGCGAAAGGAGCGAGTGGTGCGGCCTATGATGATTGCCTGGGTTTTGGAGGGGTTGAGACGGAGGAACCACTGGTTACACCAAGTGGTGAACTGGTTAAGGTGGGTTTGGAGGGTACGTTGAGACCGTTGAAGGGTAGGATAGAGAGCAAGGAAGGCGGTGTCATCAGCATACTGGAGAAGGTGGACTGGTGGGGGTGGCTATGGGCATATCAGCTGTATACAAGAGATAGAGGAGAGGGGAGAGGACTGAACCCTGGGGGACGCCAGCCGTGGGATAAAAGATACGGGAATTGGTGTTGTGGAGGGTGACATAGGAAGGACGGTGCGAGAGGAAGGAAGCGACCAGACGGACAAAATTGATAGGCAGGGCGTAGGTTTGGAGTTTAAAGAGGAGACCGGGATGCCATACACGGTCATAGGCATTTTGGAGGTCAAGGGAAACAAAAATGGCGGAGCGGCGGAGTTGAGCTGGAGGGACAGAAGGTGAACAAGGTTGAGGAGTTGGTCGTCAGCAGAGAAGGAGGGTCGGAAGCCACACTGGGTAAGGGGGAGGAGGTGGTGTTGAGAAAGGTGCTGATGGATACGGCGGGAGAGGATGGATTCAAGGACCTTACTGAGACGGAGGTGAGGCAGATGGGCGATAGAAGAGGCGGCAGAAGGGGGTTTGTTGGGTTTGAGGAATAAGAGGATGCGGGAGGTCTTCCACAGGTCAGGGTAGAAGCCAGTAGAGAGGACGACATTATAGAGTTTGGGCGAGGACAGTCAGGAAGGAATAGGGGCTTTCGCGAAGGTGCCGGTAGGTTGACACAGGTCGTGGACCAGGGGCTGTTGTTGCGTTTGGACCGGAGGATAAGTTTAATGTCTTGTGCCGTGATGGGAGTGTTTATGTTGGAGGGGGGGAACTGCCCCAAGTACTGGAGACTAGGAGCAAGTGGAGCGACCGAGGTATCGG